>NC_080597.1:23463949-23661338 GCF_027887145.1 Ammospiza caudacuta | reverse complement strand
AAGAAGAGAAGAAAAGTTGTCCAAAACAGCTTCCAATCGAATATTCATGTGATAGGAAAAGTCAGGAGAGTGCACAGGTACTGTTTTCTATCAGTTGGCAAGTTGAGCACACAATCCCAGTGTTGTACAGCTTCCTTCTTCACCTTTCCGATGCTGCCGCTCTCTCCGGCTCGCGGAGCCGAAGAAGAGGCTTCTTCGCGCAAAGACGATTGTACCGCTCCCAGTGCTCTCTTAGCGCGCCTTCTGCCGAAAGAAGCCCGGGAGCGGCGCTTAGCTCCGGAGAGCATCGTACCTTCGTCTTTAGCGTCTTTTGTGGTCTACATCCTAGCAGAAAGCTTTTCCACTCTGTCAGGCAAGGAAAACCTGCCGGAGCACAGAAAACATCTCCCTTCGTGTTCTGGACGTTGCACGGAGGTCTGCCAAGTGTTTGGCATTAAGAAAAGAAAAGCTGTCCAAAACAGCTTCCAATCGAATATTCATGTGATTACAAAAGTCAGGGGAATGGTAAGGTACTGTTTTCTATCAGTTGGCAAGCTGTGCACACAATCCTAGTGTTGTACAGCTTCCTTCGTCACCTTTCCGATGCTGCCGCTCTCTCCGGCTCCCGGAGCCGAAGAAGCGGCTTCTTCACGCAAAGACGATTGTACCGCTCACAGTGTTCTCGTTAGAGCGGCTTCTGCCGAAAGAAGGCCGGGAGCGGCGCTTAGCTCCGGAGAGCATCGTACCTTCGTCTTTAGTGTCTTTTGTGGTCTACATCCTAGCAGAAAGCTTTTCCACTCTGTCAGGCAAGGAAAACCTGCCGGAGCACAGAAAACATTTCCCATCGTGTTCTGGACGTTGCACGGAGGTCTGCCATGTGTTTGGCAAAAAGAAAAGAAAAGTTGTCCAAAACAGCTTCCAATCGAATATTCATGTGATAGGAAAAGTCAGGAGAGTGCAAAGGTACTGTTTTCTATCAGTTAGCAAGTTGAGCACACAATCCCAGTGTTGTACAGCTTCCTTCTCACCTTTCCAATGCTGCCGCTCTCTCCGGCTCCCGGAGCCGAAGAAGCGGCTTCTTCGCGCAAAGACGATTGTACCGGTCACAGTGCTCTCTTAGCGCGGCTTCTGCCGAAAGAAGCCCAGGAGCGGCGCTCAGGTCCGGAGAGCATCGTACATTCGTCTTTAGCGTCTTTTGTGGTCTACATCCTAGCAGAAAACTTTTCCAATACGTCTGGCAAGGAGACTGTGTGCCAACACAGAAAACATCTCCCGTCGTGTTCTGGACGTTGTACGGAGGTCTGCCAAGTGTTTGGCATAAAGAAAAGAAAAGCTGTCCAAAACAGCTTCCAATGGAATATTCATGTGGTAGGAAAAGTCAGGAGAGTGCAAAGGTACTCTTTTCTATCAGTTGGCAAGTTGAGCACACAATCCCAGTGTTGTACAGCTTCCTTCTTCACCTTCCCGATGCTGCCGCTCTCTCTGGCTCCCGATGGCGAAGAAGCGGCTTCTTCGCGCAAAGACGATTGTACCGCTCACAGTGTTCTCGTTAGAGCGGCTTCTGCCGAAAGAAGCCCGGGAGCGGCGCTTAGCTCCGGAGAGCATCGTACCTTCGTCTTTAGCGTCTTTTGTGGTCTATATCCTAGCAGAAAGCTTTTCCACTACGTCTGGCAAGGAAAACCTGCGCCAGCACAGAAAACATCTCCCGTCGTGTTCTGGACGTTGTACGGACGTCTGCCAAGTGTTTGACAAGAAGAGAAGAAAAGTTGTCCAAAACAGCTTCCAATCGAATATTCATGTGATAGGAAAAGTCAGGAGAGTGCAAAGGTACTGTTTTCTATCAGTTGGCAAGTTGCGCACACAATCCCAGTGTTGTACAGCTTCCTTCTTCACCTTTCCGATGCTGCCGCTCTCTCCGGCTCGCGGATCCGAAGAAGCGGCTTCTTCGCGCAAAGATGATTGTACCGCTCACAGTGCTCTCTTAGCGCGGCTTCTGCCGAAAGAAGCCCGGGAGCGGAGCTTAGATCCGGAGAGCATCGTACCTTCGTCTTTAGCGTCTTTTGTGGTCTACATCCTAGCAGAAAGCTTTTCCACTCTGTCAGGCAAGGAAAACCTGCCGGAGCACATAAAACATCTCCCTTCGTGTTCTGGACGTTGCACAGAGGTCTGCCAAGTGTTTGGCATGAAGAAAAGTAAAGCTGTCCAAAACAGCTTCCAATCGAATATTCATGTGATTATAAAACTCAGGGGAATGGTAAGGTACTGTTTTCTATCAGTTGGCAAGCTGTGCACACAATCCTAGTGTTGTACAGCTTCCTTCTTCACCTTTCCGATGCTGCCGCTCTCTCCGGCTCCCTGAGCCGAAGAAGCTGCTTCTTCGCGCAAAGACTATTGTACCGCTCACAGTGTTCTCGTTAGAGCGGCTTCTGCCGAAAGAAGCCCGGGAGCGGCGCTTAGCTCCGGAGAGCATCGTACCTTCGTCTTTAGTGTCTTTTGTGGTCTACATCCTAGCCGAAAGCTTTTCCACTCTGTCTGGCAAGGAAAACCTGTACCAGCACAGAAAACATCTCCCAACGTGATTTGGACGTTGTACGCAGGTCTGCAAGTGTTTGGCATAAAGAAAAGGAAAGTTGTCCAAAACAGCTTCCAATCGAATATTCATGTGATAGGAAAAGTCAGGAGAGTGCACAGGTACTGTTTTCTATCAGTTGCCAAGTTGAGCACACAATCCCAGTGTTGTACAGCTTCCTTCTTCACCTTTCCGATGCTGCCGCTCCCTCCGGCTTGCGGATCCGAAGAAGCGTCTTCTTCGCGCAAAGACGACTGTACCGGTCACAGTGCTCTCTTCGCGCGGCTTCTGCCGAAAGAAGACCGGGAGCGGCGCTTAGCTCCGGAGAGCATCGTACCTTCGTCTTTAGCGTCTTTTGTGGTCTACATCCTAGCAGAAAGCTTTTCCACTACGTCTGGCAAGGAGACAGTGTGCCAACACAGAAAACATCTCCCGTCGTGTTCTGGACTTTGCACGGAGGTCTGCCAAGTGTTTGGCATAAAGAAAAGAAAAGCTGTCCAAAACAGCTTCCAATCGAATATTCATGTGATAGGAAAAGTCAGGAGAGTGCAAAGGTACTGTTTTCTATCAGTTGGCAAGTTGAGCACACAATCCCAGTGTTGTACAGCTTCCTTCTTCACCTTTCCGATGCTGCCGCTCTCTCCGGCTCGCGGAGCCGAAGAAGCGGCTTCTTCACGCAAAGACGATTGTACCGCTCACAGTGTTCTCCTTAGAGCGGCTTCTGCCGAAAGAAGCCCGGGAGCGGCGCTTAGCTCCGGAGAGCATTGTACCTTCGCCTTTAGCGTCTTTTGTGGTCTACATCCTAGCAGAAAGCTTTTCCACTCTGTCAGGCAAGGAAAACCTGCCGGAGAACAGAAATCATCTCCCATCGTTTTCTGGACGTTGCACGGACGTCTGCCAAGTGTTTGACAAGAAGAGAAGAAAAGTTGTCCAAAACAGCTTCCAATCGAATATTCATGTGATAGGAAAAGTCAGGAGAGTGCAAAGGTACTGTTTTCTATCAGTTGGCAAGTTGCGCACACAATCCCAGTGTTGTACAGCTTCCTTCTTCACCTTTCCGATGCTGCCGCTCTCTCCGGCTCCCGGAGCCGAAGAAGCGGCTTCTTCGCGCAAAGACGATTGTACCGCTCACAGTGCTCTCTTAGCGCGGCTTCTGCCGAAAGAAGCCCGGGAGCGGCGCTTAGCTCCGGAGAGCATCGTACCTTCGTCTTTAGCGTCTTTTGTGGTCTACATCCTAGCAGAAAGCTTTTCCACTCTGTCTGGCAAGGAAAACCTGTACCAGCACAGAAAACATCTCCCAACATATTTTGGACGTTGTACGGAGGTCTGCCAAGTGTTTGGCATAAAGAAAAGAAAAGCTGTCCAAAACAGCTTCCAATCGAATATTCATGTGATAGGAAAAGTCAGGAGAGTGCAAAGGTACTGTTTTCTATCAGTTGGCAAGTTGAGCACACAATCCCAGTGTTGTACAGCTTCCTTCTTCACCTTTCCGATGCTGCCGCTCTCTCCGGCTCCCGGAGGCGAAGAAGCGACTTCTTCGCGCAAAGACGATTGTACCGCTCACAGTGTTCTCCTTAGAGCGGCTTCTGCCGAAAGAAGCCCGGGAGCGGCGCTTAGCTCCAGAGAGCATCGTACCTTCGTCTTTAGCGTCTTTTGTGGTCTACATCCTAGCAGAAAGCTTTTCCACTCTGTCAGGCAAGGAAAACCTGCGCCAGCACAGAGAACATCTCCCAACGTGATCTGGACGTTGTACGGAGGTCTGCCAAGTGTTTGACAAGAAGAGAAGAAAAGTTGTCCAAAACAGCTTCCAATCGAATATTCATGTGATAGGAAAAGTCAGGAGAGTGCACAGGTACTGTTTTCTATCAGTTGGCAAGTTGAGCACACAATCCCAGTGTTGTACAGCTTCCTTCTTCACCTTTCCGATGCTGCCGCTCTCTCCTGCTCCCGGAGCCGAAGAAGCGGCTTCTTCGCGCAAAGACGATTGTACCGCTCACAGTGCTCTCTTAGCGCCGCTTCTGCCGAAAGAAGCCCGGGAGCGGCTCTTAGCTCCGGAGAGCATCGTACCTTCGTCTTTAGCGTCTTTTGTGGTCTACATTCTAGCAGAAAGCTTTTCCACTACGTCTGGCAAGGAGACAGTGTGCCAAGACAGAAAACATCTCCCGTCGTGTTCTGGATTTTGCACAGAGGTCTGCCAAGTGTTTGGCAAGAAGAAAAGAAAAGCTGTCCAAAACAGCTTCCAATCGAATATTCATGTGATAAGAAAAGTCAGGAGAGTGCAAAGGTACTGTTTTCTATCAGTTGCCAAGTTGAGCACACAATCCCAGTGTTGTACAGCTTCCTTCTTCACCTTTCCGATGCTGCCGCTCTCTCCGGCTCGCGGAGCCGAGGAAGTGGCTTCTTCACGCAAAGACGATTGTACCGGTCACAGTGCTCTCTTAGCGCGCCTTCTGCCGAAAGAAGCCCGGGAGCGGAGCTTAGATCCGGAGAGCATCGTACCTTCGTCTTTAGCGTCTTTTGTGGTCTACATCCTAGCAGAAAGCTTTTCCACTCTGTCAGGCAAGGAAAACCTGCCGGAGCACAGAAAACATCTCCCATCGTGTTCTGGACGTTGCACGGAGGTCTGCCAAGTGTTTGGCATAAAGAAAAGGAAAGCTGTCCAAAACAGCTTCCAATCGAATATTCATGTGATTACAAAAGTCAGGAGAATGGTAAGGTACTGTTTTCTATCTGTTGGCAAGTTGTGCACACAATCCTAGTGTTGTACAGCTTCCTTCTTCACCTTTCCGATGCTGCCGCTCTCTCCGGCTCCCTGAGCCGAAGAAGCGGCTTCTTCGCGCAAAGACGATTGTACCGCTCACAGTGTTCTCCTTAGAGCGGCTTCTGCCGAAAGAAGCCCGGGAGCGGCGCTTAGCTCCGGAGAGCATCGTACCTTCGTCTTTAGTGTCTTTTGTGGTCTACATCCTAGCAGAAAGCTTTTCCACTCTGTCAGGCAATGAAAAACCTGTACCAGCACAGAAAACATCTCCCAACATATTCTGGACGTTGTACGGAGGTCTGCCAAGTGTTTGGCATAAAGAAAAGAAAAGCTGTCCAAAACAGCTTCCAATCGAATATTCATGTGATAGGAAAAGTCAGGAGAGTGCAAAGGTACTGTTTTCTATCAGTTGGCAAGTTGAGCACACAATCCCAGTGTTGTACAGCTTCCTTCTTCACCTTTCCGATGCTGCCGCTCTCTCCGGCTCGCGGAGACGAAGAAGCGGCTTCTTCACGCAAAGACGATTGTACCGCTCACAGTGTTCTCGTTAGAGCGGCTTCTGCCGAAAGAAGCCCGGGAGCGGCGCTTAGCTCCGGAGAGCATTGTACATTCGCCTTTAGCGTCTTTTGTGGTCTACATCCTAGCAGAAATCTTTTCCACTCTGTCAGGCAAGGAAAACCTGCCGGAGCACAGAAAACATCTCCCATCGTTTTCTGGACGTTGCACGGAGGTCTGCCAAGTGTTTGAGAAGAAGAGAAGAAAAGTTGTCCAAAACAGCTTCCAATCGAATATTCATGTGATAGGAAAAGTCAGGAGAGTGCAAAGGTACTGTTTTCTATCAGTTGGCAAGTTGCGCACACAATCCCAGTGTTGTACAGCTTCCTTCTTCACCTTTCCGATGCTGCCGCTCTCTCCGGCTCCCGGAGCCGAAGAACCGGCTTCTTCGCGCAAAGACGATTGTACCGCTCCCAGTGCTCTCTTAGCGCGGCTTCTGCCGAAAGAAGCCCGGGAGCGGAGCTTAGATCCGGAGAGCATCGTACCTTCGTCTTTAGCGTCTTTTGTGGTCTACATCCTAGCAGAAAGCTTTTCCACTCTGTCAGGCAAGGAAAACTTGCCGGAGCACAGAAAACATCTCCCTTCGTGTTCTGGACGTTGCACGGAGGTCTGCCAAGTGTTTGGCATGAAGAAAAGAAAAGCTGTCCAAAACAGCTTCCAATCGAATATTCATGTGATTATAAAAGTCAGGGGAATGGTAAGGTACTGTTTTCTATCAGTTGGCAAGCTGTGCACACAATCCTAGTGTTGTACAGCTTCCTTCTTCACCTTTCCGATGCTGCCGCTCTCTCCGGCCCCCTGAGCCGAAGAAGCTGCTTCTTCACGCAAAGACGATTGTACCGCTCACAGTGTTCTCGTTAGAGCGGCTTCTGCCGAAAGAAGCCCGGGAGCGGCGCTTAGCTCCAGAGAGCATCGTACCTTCGTCTTTAGTGTCTTTTGTGGTCTACATCCTAGCAGAAAGCTTTTCCACTCTGTCTGGCAAGGAAAACCTGTACCAGCACAGAAAACATATCCCGTCGTGTTCTGGACGTTGTACGGACGTCTGCCAAGTGTTTGGCATAAAGGAAAGAAAAGCTGTCCAAAACAGCTTCCAATCGAATATTCATGTGATAGGAAAAGTCAGGAGAGTGCAAAGGTACTGTTTTCTATCAGTTGGCAAGTTGCGCACACAATCCTAGTGTTGTACAGCTTCCTTCTTCACCTTTCCGATGCTGCCGCTCTCTCCGGCTCCCTGAGCCGAAGAAGCGGCTTCTTCGCGCAAAGACGATTGTACCGCTCACAGTGTTCTCCTTAGAGCGGCTTCTGCCGAAAGAAGCCCGGGAGCGGCGCTTAGCTCCGGAGAGCATCGTCCCTTCGTCTTTAGTGTCTTTTGTGGTCTACATCCTAGCAGAAAGCTTTTCCACTCTGTCTGGCAAGGAAAACCTGTACCAGCACAGAAAACATCTCCCAACGTGATTTGGACCTTGTACGCAGGTCTGCAAGTGTTTGACAAGAAGAGAAGAAAAGCTGTCCAAAACAGCTTCCAATCGAATATTCATGTGATAGGAAAAGTCAGGAGAGTGCACAGGTACTGTTTTCTATCAGTTGGCAAGTTGAGCACACAATCCCAGTGTTGTACAGCTTTCTTCTTCACCTTTCTGATGCTGCCGCTCTCTCCGGCTCGCGGAGCCGAAGAAGCGGCTTCTTCACGCAAAGACGATTGTACCGCTCACAGTGCTCTCGTTAGAGCGGCTTCTGCCGAAAGAAGCCCGGGAGCGGCGCTTAGCTCCGGAGAGCAGCGTACCTTCGCCTTTTGCGTCTTTTGTGGTCTACATCCTAGCAGAAAGCTTTTCCACTCTGTCAGGCAAGGAAAACCTGCCGGAGCACAGAAAACATCTCCCTTCGTGTTCTGGACGTTGCACGGAGGTCTGTCAAGTGTTTGACAAGAAGAGAAGAAAAGTTGTCCAAAACAGCTTCCAATCGAATATTCATGTGATAGGAAAAGTCAGGAGAGTGCAAAGGTACTGTTTTCTATCAGTTGGCAAGTTGCGCACACAATCCCAGTGTTGTACAGCTTCCTTCTTCACCTTTCCGATGCTGCCGCTCTCTCCGGCTCCCGGAGCCGAAGAAGCGGCTTCTTCGCGCAAAGAAGATTTTACCGCTCACAGTGCTCTCTTAGCGCGGCTTCAGCCGAAAGAAGCCCGGGAGCGGCGCTTAGCTCCGGAGAGCATCGTACCTTCGTCTTTAGCGTCTTTTGTGGTCTACATCCTAGCAGAAAGATTTTCCACTCTGTCTGGCAAGGAAAACCTGTACCAGCACAGAAAACATCTCCCAACGTGATTTGGACGTTGTACGCAGGTCTGCCAAGTGTTTGGCATAAAGAAAAGAAAAGTTGTCCAAAACAGCTTCCAATCGAATATTCATGTGATAGGAAAAGTCAGGAGAGTGCACAGGTACTGTTTTCTATCAGTTGCCAAGTTGAGCACACAATCCTAGTGTTGTACAGCTTCCTTCTTCACCTTTCCGATGCTGCCGCTCCCTCCGGCTTGCGGAGCCGAAGAAGCGGCTTCTTCGCGCAAAGACGACTGTACCGGTCACAGTGCTCTCTTAGCGCGGCTTCTGCCGAAAGAAGCCCGGGAGCGGCGCTTAGCTGCGGAGAGCATCGTACCTTCGTCTTTAGCGTCTTTTGTGGTCTACATCCTAGCAGAAAGCTTTTGCACTCTGTCTGGCAAGGAAAACCTGTACCAGCACAGAAAACATCTCCCGTCGTGTTCTGGACGTTGCACGGAGGTCTGCCAAGTGTTTGGCATTAAGAAAAGAAAAGCTGTCCAAAACAGCTTCCAATCGAATATTCATGTGATAGGAAAAGTCAGGAGAGTGCAAAGGTACTGTTTTCTATCAGTTGGCAAGTTGAGCACACAATCCCAGTGTTGTACAGCTTCCTTCTTCACCTTTCCGATGCTGCCGCTCTCTCCGGCTCCCGGAGCCGAAGAAGCGGCTTCTTCGCGCAAAGACGATTGTACCGCTCACAGTGTTCTCGTTAGAGCGGCTTCTGCCGAAAGAAGCCCGGGAGCGGCGCTTAGCTCCGGAGAGCATCGTACCTTCGTCTTTAGCGTCTTTTGTGGTCTACATCTTAGCAGAAAGCTTTTCCACTCTGTCAGGCAAGGAAAACCTGCCGGAGCACAGAAAACATATCCCTTCGTGTTCTGGACGTTGCACGGAGGTCTGCCAAGTGTTTGGCATAAAGAAAAGAAAAGCTGTCCAAAACAGCTTCCAATCGAATATTCATGTGATTACAAAAGTCAGGAGAATGGTAAGGTACTGTTTTCTATCAGTTGGCAAGCTGTGCACACAATCCTAGTGTTGTACAGCTTCCTTCTTCACCTTTCCGATGCTGCCGCTCTCTCCGGCTCCCGGAGCCGAAGAAGCGGCTTCTTCGCGCAAAGACTATTGTACCGCTCACAGTGTTCTCGTTCGAGCGGCTTCTGCCGAAAGAAGCCCGGGAGCGGCGCTTAGCTCCGGAGAGCATCGTACCTTCGTCTTTAGCATCTTTTGTGGTCTACATCCTAGCAGAAAGCTTTTCCACTCTGTCTGGCAAGGAAAACCTGCCGGAGCACAGAAAACATCTCCCTTCGTGTTCTGGACGTTGCACGGAGGTCTGCCAAGTGTTTGGCATAAAGAAAAGAAAAGCTGTCCAAAACAGCTTCCAATCGAATATTCATGTGATTACAAAAGTCAGGAGAACGGTAAGGTACTGTTTTCTATCAGTTGGCAAGCTGTGCACATAATCCTAGTGTTGTACAGCTTCCTTCTTCACCTTTCCGATGCTGCCGCTCTCTCCGGCTCCCGGAGGCGAAGAAGCGGCTTCTTCGCGCAAAGACGATTGTACCGCTCACAGTGTTCTCGTTAGAGCGACTTCTGCTGAAAGAAGGCCGGGAGCGGCGCTTAGCTCCGGAGAGCATTGTACCTTCGCCTTTAGTGTCTTTTGTGGTCTACATCCTAGCAGAAAGCTTTTCCACTCTGTCAGGCAAGGAAAACCTGCCGGAGCACAGAAAACATCTCCCTTCGTGTTCTGGACGTTGCACGGAGGTCTGCCAAGTGTTTGGCTTTAAGAAAAGAAAAGCTGTCCAAAAGAGCTTCCAATCGAATATTCATGTGATTACAAAAGTCAGGAGAATGGTAAGGTACTGTTTTCTATCAGTTGGCAAGCTGTGCACGCAATCCTAGTGTTGTAAAGCTTCCTTCTTCACCTTTCCGATGCTGCCGCTCTCTCCGGCTCCCGGAGCCGAAGAAGCGGCTTCTTCGCGCAAAGACGATTGTACCGCTCACAGTGTTCTCGTTAGAGCGGCTTCTGCTGAAAGAAGCCCGGGAGCGGCGCTCAGCTCCGGAGAGGATTGTACCTTCGTCTTTAGCGTCTTTTGTGGTCTACATCCTAGCAGAAAGCTTTTCCACTCTGTCAGGCAAGGAAAACCTGCGCCAGCACAGAGAACATCTCCCAACGTGATCTGGACGTTGCACGGAGGTCTGTCAAGTGTTTGACAAGAAGAGAAGAAAAGTTTTCCAAAACAGCTTCCAATCGAATATTCATGTGATAGGAAAAGTCAGGAGAGTGCAAAGGTACTGTTTTCTATCAGTTGGCAAGTTGCGCACACAATCCCAGTGTTGTACAGCTTCCTTCTTCACCTTTCCGATGCTGCCGCTCTCTCCGGCTCCCTGAGCCGAAGAAGCGGCTTCTTCGCGCAAAGAAGATTGTACCGCTCACAGTGCTCTCTTAGCGCGGCTTCTGCCGACAGAAGCCCGGGAGCGGCGCTTAGCTCCGGAGAGCATCGTACCTTCGTCTTTAGCGTCTTTTGTGGTCTACATCCTAGCAGAAAGCTTTTCCACTACGTCTGGCAAGGAGACAGTGTGCCAACACAGAAAACATCTCCCGTCGTGTTCTGGACTTTGCACGGAGGTCTGCCAAGTGTTTGGCATAAAGAAAAGAAAAGCTGTCCAAAACAGCTTCCAATCGAATATTCATGTGATAGGAAAAGTCAGGAGAGTGCAAAGGTACTGTTTTCTATCAGTTGGCAAGTTGAGCACACAATCCCAGTGTTGTACAGCTTCCTTCTTCACCTTTCCGATGCTGCCGCTCTCTCCGGCTCGCGGAGCCGAAGAAGCGGCTTCTTCACGCAAAGACGATTGTACCGCTCACAGTGCTCTCGTTAGAGCGGCTTCTGCCGAAAGAAGCCCGGGAGCAGCGCTTAGCTCCGGAGAGCATTGTACCTTCGCCTTTAGCGTCTTTTGTGGTCTACATCCTAGCAGAAAGCTTTACCACTCTGTCAGGCAAGGAAAACCTGCACCAGCACAGAAAACATCTCCCATCGTGTTCTGGACGTTGCACGGAGGTCTGCCAAGTGTTTGACAAGAAGAGAAGAAAAGTTTTCCAAAACAGCTTCCAATCGAATATTCATGTGATAGGAAAAGTCAGGAGAGTGCAAAGGTACTGTTTTCTATCAGTTGGCAAGTTGCGCACACAATCCCAGTGTTGTACAGCTTCCTTCTTCACCTTTCCGATGCTGCCGCTCTCTCCGGCTCGCGGAGCCGAAGAAGCGGCTTCTTCGCGCAAAGACGATTGTACCGCTCACAGTGCTCTCTTAGCGCGGCTTCTGCCGAAAGAAGCCCGGGAGCGGCGCTTAGCTCCGGAGAGCATCGTACCTTCGTCTTTAGCGTCTTTTGTGGTCTATATCCTAGCAGAAAGATATTCCACTCTGTCTGGCAAGGAAAACCTGCGCCAGCACAGAAAACATCTCCCAACGTGATCTGGACGTTGTACGGAGGTCTGCCAAGTGTTTGACAAGAAGAGAAGAAAAGTTGTCCAAAACAGCTTCCAATCGAATATTCATGTGATAGGAAAAGTCAGGAGAGTGCACAGGTACTGTTTTCTATCAGTTGGCAAGTTGCGCACACAATCCCAGTGTTGTACAGCTTCCTTCTTCACCTTTCCGATGCTGCCGCTCTCTCCGGCTCGCGGATCCGAAGAAGCGGCTTCTTCGCGCAAAGACGACTGTACCTGTCACAGTGCTCTCTTAGCGCGGCTTCTGCCGAAAGAAGCCCGGGAGCGGCGCTTAGCTGCGGAGAGCATCGTACCTTCGTCTTTAGCGTCTTTTGTGGTCTACATCCTAGCAGAAAGCTTTTCCACTCTGTCAGGCAAGGAAAACCTGCCGGAGCACAGAAAACATCTCCCTTCGTGTTCTGGACGTTGTACGGAGGTCTGCCAAGTGTTTGGCATAAAGAAAAGAAAAGTTGTCCAAAACAGATTCCAATCGAATATTCATGTGATAGGAAAAGTCAGGAGAGTGCAAAGGTACTGTTTTCTATCACGTGGCAAGGTGTGCACACAATCCCAGGGTTGTACAGCTTCCTTCTTCACCTTTCCGATGCTGCCGCTCTCTCCGGCTCCCTGAGCCGAAGATGCGGCTTCTTCGCGCAAAGATGATTGCACCGCTCAAGTGTTCTCCTTAGAGCGGCTTCTGCCGAAAGAAGCCCGGGAGCGGCGCTCAGCTCCGGAGAGCATCGTACCTTCGTCTTTACCGTCTTTTGTGGTGTACATCCTAGCAGAAAGCTTTTCCACTCTGTCAGGCTAGGAAAACCTGCGCCAACACAGAGAACATCTCCCAACGTGATCTGGATGTTGCACGGAGGTCTGTCAAGTGTTTGACCAGAAGAGAAGAAAAGTTGTCCAAAACAGCTTCCAATCGAATATTCATGTGATAGGAAAAGTCAGGAGAGTGCAAAGGTACTGTTTTCTATCAGTTGGCAAGTTGCGCACACAATCCTAGTGTTGTACAGCTTCCTTCTTCACCTTTCCGATGCTGCCGCTCTCTCCGGCTCGCGGAGCCGAAGAAGCGGCTTCTTCGCGCAAAGACGATTGTACCGCTCACAGTGCTCTCTTAGCGCGCCTTCTGCCGAAAGAAGCCCGGGAGCGGCGCTTAGATCCGGAGAGCATCGTACCTTCGTCTTTAGCGTCTTTTGTGGTCTACATCCTAGCAGAAAGCTTTTCCACTCTGTCAGGCAAGGAAAACCTGCCGGAGCACAGAAAACATCTCCCATCGTGTTCTGGACGTTGCACGGAGGTCTGCCAAGTGTTTGGCATTAAGAAAAGAAAAGCTGTCCAAAACAGCTTCCAATCGAATATTCATGTGATTACAAAAGTCTGGGGAATGGTAAGGTACTGTTTTCTATCAGTTGGCAAGCTGTGCACACAATCCTAGTGTTGTACAGCTTCCTTCTTCACCTTTCCGATGCTGCCGCTCTCTCCGGCTCGCGGAGCCGAAGAAGCGGCTTCTTCACGCAAAGACGATTGTACCGCTCACAGTGTTCTCGTTAGAGCGGCTTCTGCCGAAAGAAGGCCGGGAGCGGCGCTTAGCTCCGGAGAGCATCGTACCTTCGTCTTTAGTGTCTTTTGTGGTCTACATCCTAGCAGAAAGCTTTTCCACTCTGTCAGGCAAGGAAAACCTGCAGGAGCACAGAAAACATTTCCCATCGTGTTCTGGACGTTGCACGGAGGTCTGCCAAGTGTTTGGCATAAAGAAAAGAAAAGTTGTCCAAAACAGCTTCCAATCGAATATTCATGTGATAGGAAAAGTCAGGAGAGTGCAAAGGTACTGTTTTCTATCAGTTAGCAAGTTGAGCACACAATCCCAGTGTTGTACAGCTTCCTTCTTCACCTTTCCGATTCTGCCGCTCTCTCCGGCTCCCGGAGCCGAAGAAGCGGCTTCTTCGCGCAAAGACGATTGTACCGGTCACAGTGCTCTCTTAGCGCGGCTTCTGCCGAAAGAAGCCCGGGAGCGGCGCTCAGGTCCGGAGAGCATCGTACATTCGTCTTTAGCGTCTTTTGTGGTCTACATCCTAGCAGAAAGCTTTTCCAATACGTCTGGCAAGGAGACTGTGTGCCAACACAGAAAACATCTCCCGTCGTGTTCTGGACGTTGTACGGACGTCTGCCAAGTGTTTGACAAGAAGAGAAGAAAAGTTGTCCAAAACAGCTTCCAATCGAATATTCATGTGATAGGAAAAGTCAGGAGAGTGCACAGGTACTGTTTTCTATCAGTTGGCAAGTTGCGCACACAATCCCAGTGTTGTACAGCTTCCTTCTTCACCTTTCCGATGCTGCCGCTCTCTCCGTCTCGCGGATCCGAAGAAGGGGCTTCTTCGCGCAAAGACGATTGTACCGCTCACAGTGCTCTCTTAGCGCGGCTTCTGCCGAAAGAAGCCCGGGAGCGGAGCTTAGATCCGGAGAGCATCGTACCTTCGTCTTTAGCGTCTTTTGTGGTCTACATCCTAGCAGAAAGCTTTTCCACTCTGTCAGGCAAGGAAAACCTGCCGGAGCACAGAAAACATCTCCCTTCATGTTCTGGACGTTGCACGGAGGTCTGCCAAGTGTTTGGCATGAAGAAAAGAAAAGCTGTCCAAAACAGCTTCCAATCGAATATTCATGTGATTATAAAAGTCAGGGGAATGGTAAGGTACTGTTTTCTATCAGTTGGCAAGCTGTGCACACAATCCTAGTGTTGTACAGCTTCCTTCTTCACCTTTCCGATGCTGCCGCTCTCTCCGGCTCCCGGAGCCGAAGAAGCTGCTTCTTCGCGCAAAGACTATTGTACCGCTCACAGTGTTCTCGTTAGAGCGGCTTCTGCCGAAAGAAGCCCGGGAGCGGCGCTTAGCTCCGGAGAGCATCGTACCTTCGTCTTTAGCGTCTTTTGTGGTCTACATCTTAGCAGAAAGCTTTTCCACATTGTCAGGCAAGGAAAACCTGCCGGAGCACAGAAAACATCTCCCTTCGTGTTCTGGACTTTGCACGGAGGTCTGCCAAGTGTTTGGCATAAAGAAAAGAAAAGCTGTCCAAAACAGCTTCCAATCGAATATTCATGTGATAGGAAAAGTCAGGAGAGTTCAAAGGTACTGTTTTCTATCAGTTGGCAAGTTGAGCACACAAACCCAGTGTTGTACAGCTTCCTTCTTCACCTTTCCGATGCTGCCGCTCTCTCCGGCTCGCGGAGCCGAAGAAGCGGCTTCTTCACGCAAAGACGATTGTACCGCTCACAGTGCTCTCGTTAGAGCGGCTTCTGCCGAAAGAAGCCCGGGAGCGGCTCTTAGCTCCGGATAGCATTGTACCTTCGTCTTTAGCGTCTTTTGTGGTCTACATCCTAGCAGAAAGCTTTTCCACTCTGTCAGGCAAGGAAAACCTGCCGGAGCACAGAAAACATCTCCCTTCGTGTTCTGGAAATTGTACGGAGGTCTGCCAAGTGTTTGGCATAAAGAAAAGAAAAGTTGTCCAAAACAGCTTCCAATCGAATATTCATGTGATAGGAAAAGTCAGGAGAGTGCAAAGGTACTGTTTTCTATCAGTTGGCAAGTTGCGCACACAATCCTAGTGTTGCACAGCTTCCTTCTTCACCTTTCCGATGCTGCCGCTCTCTCCGGCTCCCTGAGCCGAAGAAGCGGCTTCTTCGCGCAAAGACGATTGTACCGCTCACAGTGTTCTCGTTAGAGCGGCTTCTGCCGAAAGAAGCCCGGGAGCGGCGCTTAGCTCCGGAGAGCATCGTACCTTCGTCTTTAGTGTCTTTTGTGGTCTACATCCTAGCAGAAAGCTTTTCCACTCTGTCTGGCAAGGAAAACCTGTACCAGCACAGAAAACATCTCCCAACGTGATTTGGACGTTGTACGCAGGTCTGCAAGTGTTTGGCATAAAGAAAAGAAAAGTTGTCCAAAACAGCTTCCAATCGAATATTCATGTGATAGGAAAAGTCAGGAGAGTGCACAGGTACTGTTTTCTATCAGTTGCCAAGTTGAGCACACAATCCCAGTGTTGTACAGCTTCCTTCTTCACCTTTCCGATGCTGCCACTCCCTCCGGCTTGCGGATCCGAAGAAGCGGCTTCTTCGCGCAAAGACGACTGTACCGGTCACAGTGCTCTCTTAGCGCGGCTTCTGCCGAAAGAAGACCGGGAGCGGCGCTTAGCTGCGGAGAGCATCGTACCTTCGTCTTTAGCGTCTTTTGTGGTCTACATCCTAGCAGAAAGCTTTTCCACTCTGTCTGGCAAGGAAAACCTGTACCAGCACAGAAAACATCTCCCGTCGTGTTCTGGACTTTGCACGGAGGTCTGCCAAGTGTTTGGCAAGAAGAAAAGAAAAGCTGTCCAAAACAGCTTCCAATCGAATATTCATGTGATAAGAAAAGTCAGGAGAGTGCAAAGGTACTGTTTTCTATCAGTTGGCAAGTTGAGCACACAATCCCAGTGTTGTACAGCTTCCTTCTTCACCTTTCCGATGCTGCCGCTCTCTCCGGCTCCCGGAGCCGAAGGAGCGGCTTCTTCGCGCAAAGAAGATTTTACCGCTCACAGTGCTCTCTTAGCGCCGCTTCTGCCGAAAGAAGCCCGGGAGCGGCGCTTAGCTCCGGAGAGCATCGTACCTTCGTCTTTAGCGTCTTTTGTGGTCTACATCCTAGCAGAAAGATTTTCCATTCTGTCTGGCAAGGAAAACCTGCACCAGCACAGAAAACATCTCGAACGTGATCTGGACGTTGGACGGAGGTCTGCCAAGTGTTTGACAAGAAGAGAAGAAAAGTTGTCCAAAACAGCTTCCAATCGAATATTCATGTGATAGGAAAAGTCAGGAGAGTGCACAGGTACTGTTTTCTATCAGTTGGCAAGTTGAGCACACAATCCCAGTGTTGTACAGCTTCCTTCTTCACCTTTCCGATGCTGCCGCTCTCTCCGGTTCGAGGATCCGAAGAAGCGGCTTCTTCGCGCAAAGACGACTGTACCGCTCACAGTGTTCTCCTTAGAGCGGCTTCTGCCGAAAGAAGCCCGGGAGCGGCGCTTAGCTCCGGAGAGCATCGTACCTTCGTCTTTAGCGTCTTTTGTGGTCTACATCCTAGCAGAAAGCTTTTCCACTCTGTCTGGCAAGGAAAACCTGTACCAGCACAGAAAACATCTCCCGTCGTGTTCTGGACGTTGCACGGAGGTCTGCCAAGTGTTTGGCATAAAGAAAAGGAAAGCTGTCCAAAACAGCTTCCAATCGAATATTCATGTGATTACAAAAGTCAGGAGAATGGTAAGGTACTGTTTTCTATCAGTTGGCAAGCTGTGCACACAATCCTAGTGTTGTACAGCTTCCTTCTTCACCTTTCCGATGCTGCCGCTCTCTCCGGCTCCCTGAGCCGAAGAAGCGGCTTCTTCGCGCAAAGACGATTGTACCGCTCACAGTGTTCTCGTTAGAGCGGCTTCTGCCGAAAGAAGCCCGGGAGCGGCGCTGAGCTCCGGAGAGCATCGTACCTTCGTCTTTAGCGTCTTTTGTGGTCTACATCCTAGCAGAAAGCTTTTCCACTCTGTCTGGCAAGGAAAACCTGTACCAGCACAGAAAACATCTCCCAACGTGATCTGGACTTTGTACGGAGGTCTGCCAAGTGTTTGGCATAAAGAAAAAAAAAGCTGTCCAAAACAGCTTCCAATCGAATATTCATGTGATAGGAAAAGTCAGGAGAGTGCAAAGGTACTGTTTTCTATCAGTTGGCAAGTTGAGCACACAATCCCAGTGTTGTACAGCATCCTTCTTCACCTTTCCGATGCTGCCGCTCTCTCCGGCTCCCGGAGGCGAAGAAGCGGCTTCTTCGCGCAAAGACGATTGTACCGCTCACAGTGTTCTCCTTAGAGCGGCTTCTGCCGAAAGAAGCCCGG
Source organism: Ammospiza caudacuta (assembly GCF_027887145.1). NCBI lineage: Eukaryota > Metazoa > Chordata > Aves > Passeriformes > Passerellidae > Ammospiza > Ammospiza caudacuta. Next base: position 23,643,779 of record NC_080597.1, on the reverse strand, counting down.
GAGCGGCTCTTAGCTCCGGAGAGCATCGTACCTTCGTCTTTAGCGTCTTTTGTGGTCTACATCCTAGCAGAAAGCTTTTCCACTATGTCTGGCAAGGAAAACCTGCCGGAGCACATAAAACATCTCCCTTCGTGTTCTGGACGTTGCACGGAAGTCTGCCAAGTGTTTGGCATAAAGAAAAGAAAAGCTGTCCAAAACAGCTTCCAATCGAACATTCATGTGATTACAAAAGTCAGGAGAATTGTAAGGTACTGTTTTCTATCAGTTGGCAAGCTGTGCACACAATCCTAGTGTTGTACAGCTTCCTTCTTCACCTTTCCGATGCTGCCGCTCTCTCCGGCTCCCGGAGCCGAAGAAGCGGCTTCTGCGCGCAAAGACTATTGTACCGCTCACAGTGTTCTCCTTAGAGCGGCTTCTGCCGAAAGAAGCCCGGGAGCGGCGCTTAGCTCCGGAGAGCATCGTACCTTCGTCTTTAGCGTCTTTTGTGGTCTACATCCTAGCAGAAATCTTTTCCACTATGTCAGGCAAGGAAAACCTGCCGGAGCACATAAAACATCTCCCATCGTGTTCTGGACGTTGCACGGAGGTCTGCCAAGTGTTTGGCATAAAGAAAAGAAAAGCTGTCCAAAACAGCTTCCAATCGAATATTCATGTGATAGGAAAAGTCAGGAGAGTGCAAAGGTACTGTTTTCTATCAGTTGGCAAGTTGCGCACACAATCCCAGTGTTGTACAGCTTCCTTCTTCACCTTTCCGATGCTGCCGCTCTCTCCGGCTCCCGGAGCCGAAGAAGCGGCTTCTTCGCGCATAGAAGATTGTACCGCTCACAGTGCTCTCTTAGCGCGGCTTCTGCCGAAAGAAGCCCGGGAGCGGCGCTTAGCTCCGGAGAGCATCGTACCTTCGTCTTTAGCGTCTTTTGTGGTCTACATCCTAGCAGAAAGCTTTTCCACTACGTCTGGCAAGGAAAACCTGTACCAGCACAGAAAACATCTCCCAAAATATTTTGGACGTTGTACGGAGGTCTGCCAAGTGTTTGGCATAAAGAAAAGAAAAGCTGTCCAAAACAGCTTCCAATCGAATATTCATGTGATAGGAAAAGTCAGGAGAGTGCAAAGGTACTGTTTTCTATCAGTTGGCAAGTTGAGCACACAATCCCAGTGTTGTACAGCTTCCTTCTTCACCTTTCCGATGCTGCCGCTCTCTCCGGCTCCCGGAGGCGAAGAAGCGGCTTCTTCGCGCAAAGACGATTGTACCGCTCACAGTGTTCTCGTTAGAGCGGCTTCTGCCGAAAGAAGCCCGGGAGCGGCGCTTAGCTCCGGAGAGCATCGTACCTTCGTCTTTAGTGTCTTTTGTGGTCTACATCCTAGCAGAAAGCTTTTCCACTCTGTCTGGCAAGGAAAACCTGTACCAGCACAGAAAACATCTCCCAACATATTCTGGACGTTGCACGGAGGTCTGCCAAGTGTTTGGCATAAAGAAAAGAAAAGCTGTCCAAAACAGCTTCCAATCGAATATTCATGTGATAGGAAAAGTCAGGAGAGTGCAAAGGTACTGTTTTCTATCAGTTGGCAAGTTGCGCACACAATCCCAGTGTTGTACAGCTTCCTTCTTCACCTTTCCGATGCTGCCGCTCTCTCCGGTTCCCGGAGCCGAAGAAGCGGCTTCTTCGCGCAAAGAAGATTGTACCGCTCACAGTGCTCTCTTAGCGCGGCTTCTGCCGAAAGAAGCCCGGGAGCGGCGCTTAGCTCCGGAGAGCATCGTACCTTCGTCTTTAGCGTCTTTTGTGGTCTACATCCTAGCAGAAATATTTTCCACTACGTCTGGCAAGGAGACAGTGTGCCAACACAGAAAACATCTCCCGTCGTGTTCTGGACTTTGCAGGGAGGTCTGCCAAGTGTTTGGCAAGAAGAAAAGAAAAGCTGTCCAAAACAGCTTCCAATCGAATATTCATGTGATAAGAAAAGTCAGGAGAGTGCAAAGGTACTGTTTTCTATCAGTTGGCAAGTTGAGCACACAATCCCAGTGTTGTACAGCTTCCTTCTTCACCTTTCCGATGCTGCCGCTCTCTCCGGCTCGCGGAGCCGAGGAAGTGGCTTCTTCACGCAAAGACGATTGTACCGCTCACAGTGCTCTCTTAGCGCGCCTTCTGCCGAAAGAAGCCCGGGAGCGGAGCTTAGATCCGGAGAGCATCGTACCTTCGTCTTTAGCGTCTTTTGTGGTCTACATCCTAGCAGAAAGCTTTTCCACTCTGTCAGGCAAGGAAAACCTGCTGGAGCACAGAAAACATCTCCCTTCGTGTTCTGGACGTTGCACGGAGGTCTGCCAAGTGTTTGGCATAAAGAAAAGAAAAGCTGTCCAAAACAGCTTCCAATCGAATATTCATGTGATTACAAAAGTCAGGAGAATGGTAAGGTACTGTTTTCTATCTGTTGGCAAGCTGTGCACACAATCCTAGTGTTGTACAGCTTCCTTCTTCACCTTTCCGATGCTGCCGCTCTCTCCGGCTCCCTGAGCCGAAGAAGCGGCTTCTTCACGCAAAGACGATTGTACCGCTCACAGTGTTCTCCTTAGAGCGGCTTCTGCCGAAAGAAGCCCGGGAGCGGCGCTTAGCTCCGAAGAGCATCGTACCTTCGTCTTTAGTGTCTTTTGTGGTCTACATCCTAGCAGAAAGCTTTTCCACTCTGTCTGGCAAGGAAAACCTGTACCAGCACAGAAAACATCTCCCAACATATTCTGGACGTTGTACGGAGGTCTGCCAAGTGTTTGGCAAGAAGAGAAGAAAAGCTGTCCAAAACAGCTTCCAATCGAATATTCATGTGATAGGAAAAGTCAGGAGAGTGCAAAGGTACTGTTTTCTATCAGTTGGCAAGTTGAGCACACAATCCCAGTGTTGTACAGCTTCCTTCTTCACCTTTCCGATGCTGCCGCTCTCTCCGGCTCGCGGAGCCGAAGAAGCGGCTTCTTCACGCAAAGACGATTGTACCGCTCACAGTGCTCTCTTAGCGCGCCTTCTGCCGAAAGAAGCCCGGGAGCGGAGCTTAGATCCGGAGAGCATCGTACCTTCGTCTTTAGCGTCTTTTGTGGTCTACATCCTAGCAGAAAGCTTTTCCACTCTGTCAGGCAAGGAAAACCTGTACCAGCACAGAAAACATCTCCCATCGTGTTCTGGACGCTGCACGGATGTCTGCCAAGTGTTTGGCATTAAGAAAACAAAAGCTGTCCAAAACAGCTTCCAATCGAATATTCATGTGATTACAAAAGTCAGGAGAATGGTATGGTACTGTTTTCTATCAGTTGGCAAGCTGTGCACACAATCCTAGTGTTGTACAGCTTCCTTCTTCACCTTTCCGATGCTGCCGCTCTCTCCGGCTCCCGGAGCCGAAGAAGCGGCTTCTTCGCGCAAAGACGATTGTACCGCTCACAGTGTTCTCGTTAGAGCGGCTTCTGCCGAAAGAAGCCCGGGAGCGGCCCTTAGCTCCGGAGAGCATCGTACCTTCGTCTTTAGTGTCTTTTGTGGTCTACATCCTAGCAGAAAGCTTTTCCACTCTGTCTGGCAAGGAAAACCTGCCGGAGCACAGAAAACATCTCCCAACATATTCTGGACGTTGTACTGAGGTCTGCCAAGTGTTTGGCATAAAGAAAAGAAAAGCTGTCCAAAACAGCTTCCAATCGAATATTCATGTGATAGGAAAAGTCAGGAGAGTGCAAAGGTACTGTTTTCTATCAGTTGGCAAGTTGAGCACACAATCCCAGTGTTGTACAGCTTCCTTCTTCACCTTTCCGATGCTGCCGCTCTCTCCGGCTCGCGGATCCGAAGAAGCGGCTTCTTCGCGCAAAGACGATTGTACCGCTCACAGTGCTCTCGTTACAGCGGCTTCTGCCGAAAGAAGCCCGGGAGCGGCGCTTAGCTCCAGACAGCATCGTACCTTCGCCTTTAGCGTCTTTTGTGGTCTACATCCTAGCAGAAAGCTTTTCCACTCTGTCAGGCAAGGAAAACCTGCCGGAGCACAGAAAACATCTCCCATCGTTTTCTGGACGTTGCACGGAGGTCTGCCAAGTGTTTGACAAGAAGAGAAGAAAAGTTGTCCAAAGCAGCTTCCAATCGAATATTCATGTGATAGGAAAAGTCAGGAGAGTGCAAAGGTACTGTTTTCTATCAGTTGGCAAGTTGCGCACACAATCCCAGTGTTGTACAGCTTCCTTCTTCACCTTTCCGATGCTGCCGCTCTCTCCGGCTCGTGGATCCGAAGAAGCGGCTTCTTCGCGCAAAGACGATTGTACCGCTCACAGTGCTCTCTTAGCGCGGCTTCTGCCGAAAGAAGCCCGGGAGCGGCGCTTAGCTCCGGAGAGCATCGTACCTTCGTCTTTAGCGTCTTTTGTGGTCTACATCCTAGCAGAAAGATTTTCCACTCTGTCAGGCAAGGAAAACCTGTACCAGCACAGAAAACATCTCCCAACGTGATCTGGACGTTGTACGGAGGTCTGCCAAGTGTTTGACAAGAAGAGAGGAAAAGTTGTCCAAAACAGCTTCCAATCGAATATTCATGTGATAGGAAAAGTCAGGAGAGTGCACAGGTACTGTTTTCTATCAGTTGCCAAGTTGAGCACACAATCCCAGTGTTGTACAGCTTCCTTCTTCACCTTTCCGATGCTGCCGCTCTCTCCGGCTCGCGGATCCGAAGAAGCGGCTTCTTCGCGCAAAGACGACTGTACCGGTCACAGTGCTCTCTTAGCGCGGCTTCTGCCGAAAGAAGCCCGGGAGCGGCGCTTAGCTGCGGAGAGCATCGTACCTTCGTCTTTAGCGTCTTTTGTGGTCTACATCCTAGCAGAAAGATTTTCCACTCTGTCTGGCAAGGAAAACCTGTACCAGCACAGAAAACATCTCCCAACGTGATCTGGACGTTTTACGGAGGTCTGCCAAGTGTTTGGCATAAAGAAAAGAAAAGCTGTCCAAAACAGCTTCCAATCGAATATTCATGTGATAGGAAAAGTCAGGAGAGTGCAAAGGTACTGTTTTCTATCAGTTGGCAAGTTGAGCACACATTCCCAGTGTTGTACAGCATCCTTCTTCACCTTTCCGATGCTGCCGCTCTCTCCGGCTCGCGGAGCCGAAGAAGCGGCTTCTTCGCGCAAAGACGATTGTACCGCTCACAGTGTTCTCCTTAGAGCGGCTTCTGCCGAAAGAAGCCCGGGAGCGGCGCTTAGCTCTGGAGAGCATCGTACCTTCGTCTTTAGCGTCTTTTGTGGTCTACATCCTAGCAGAAAGCTTTTCCACTCTGTCTGGCAAGGAAAACCTGCACCAGCACAGAAAACATCTCCCAACATATTTTGGACGTTGTACGGAGGTCTGCCAAGTGTTTGGCATAAAGAAAAGAAAAGCTGTCCAAAACAGCTTCCAATCGAATATTCATGTGATTACAAAAGTCAGGAGAATGGTAAGGTACTGTTTTCTATCAGTTGGCAAGCTGTGCACACAATTCTAGTGTTGTACAGCTTCCTTCTTCACCTTTCCGATGCTGCCGCTCTCTCCGGCTCCCGGAGCCGAAGAAGCGGCTTCTGCGCGCAAAGACTATTGTACCGCTCACAGTGTTCTCCTTAGAGCGGCTTCTGCCGAAAGAAGCCCGGGAGCGGCGCTTAGCTCCGGAGAGCATCGTACCTTCGTCTTTAGCGTCTTTTGTGGTCTACATCCTAGCAGAAAGCTTTTCCACTCTGTCAGGCAAGGAAAACCTGCGCCAGCACAGAGAACATCTCCCAACGTGATCTGGACGTTGCACGGAGGTCTGTCAAGTGTTTGACAAGAAGAGAAGAAAAGTTTTCCAAAACAGCTTCCAATCGAATATTCATGTGATAGGAAAAGTCAGGAGAGTGCAAAGGTACTGTTTTCTATCAGTTGGCAAGTTGCGCACACAATCCCAGTGTTGTACAGCTTCCTTCTTCACCTTTCCGATGCTGCCGCTCTCTCCGGCTCTCGGAGCCGAAGAAGCGGCTTCTTCGCGCAAAGAAGATTGTACCGCTCACAGTGCTCTCTTAGCGCGGCTTCTGCCGAAAGAAGCCCGGGAGCGGCGCTTAGCTCCGGAGAGCATCGTACCTTCGTCTTTAGCGTCTTTTGTGGTCTACATCCTAGCAGAAATATTTTCCACTACGTCTGGCAAGGAGACAGTGTGCCAACACAGAAAACATCTCCCGTCGTGTTCTGGACTTTGCAGGGAGGTCTGCCAAGTGTTTGGCAAGAAGAAAAGAAAAGCTGTCCAAAACAGCTTCCAATCGAATATTCATGTGATAAGAAAAGTCAGGAGAGTGCAAAGGTACTGTTTTCTATCAGTTGGCAAGTTGAGCACACAATCCCAGTGTTGTACAGCTTCCTTCTTCACCTTTCCGATGCTGCCGCTCTCTCCGGCTCGCGGAGCCGAGGAAGTGGCTTCTTCACGCAAAGACGATTGTACCGCTCACAGTGCTCTCTTAGCGCGCCTTCTGCCGAAAGAAGCCCGGGAGCGGAGCTTAGATCCGGAGAGCATCGTACCTTCGTCTTTAGCGTCTTTTGTGGTCTACATCCTAGCAGAAAGCTTTTCCACTCTGTCAGGCAAGGAAAACCTGCTGGAGCACAGAAAACATCTCCCAACGTGATCTGGACGTTGCACGGAGGTCTGCCAAGTGTTTGGCATAAAGAAAAGAAAAGCTGTCCAAAACAGCTTCCAATCGAATATTCATGTGATTACAAAAGTCAGGAGAATGGTATGGTACTGTTTTCTATCAGTTGGCAAGCTGTGCACACAATCCTAGTGTTGTACAGCTTCCTTCTTCACCTTTCCGATGCTGCCGCTCTCTCCGGCTCCCGGAGCCGAAGAAGCGGCTTCTTCGCGCAAAGACGATTGTACCGCTCACAGTGTTCTCGTTAGAGCGGCTTCTGCCGAAAGAAGCCCGGGAGCGGCGCTTAGCTCCGGAGAGCATCGTACCTTCGTCTTTAGTGTCTTTTGTGGTCTACATCCTAGCAGAAAGCTTTTCCACTCTGTCTGGCAAGGAAAACCTGTACCAGCACAGAAAACATCTCCCAACATATTCTGGACGTTGCACGGAGGTCTGCCAAGTGTTTGGCATAAAGAAAAGAAAAGCTGTCCAAAACAGCTTCCAATCGAATATTCATGTGATAGGAAAAGTCAGGAGAGTGCAAAGGTACTGTTTTCTATCAGTTGGCAAGTTGCGCACACAATCCCAGTGTTGTACAGCTTCCTTCTTCACCTTTCCGATGCTGCCGCTCTCTCCGGTTCCCGGAGCCGAAGAAGCGGCTTCTTCGCGCAAAGAAGATTGTACCGCTCACAGTGCTCTCTTAGCGCGGCTTCTGCCGAAAGAAGCCCGGGAGCGGCGCTTAGCTCCGGAGAGCATCGTACCTTCGTCTTTAGCGTCTTTTGTGGTCTACATCCTAGCAGAAATATTTTCCACTACGTCTGGCAAGGAGACAGTGTGCCAACACAGAAAACATCTCCCGTCGTGTTCTGGACTTTGCAGGGAGGTCTGCCAAGTGTTTGGCAAGAAGAAAAGAAAAGCTGTCCAAAACAGCTTCCAATCGAATATTCATGTGATAAGAAAAGTCAGGAGAGTGCAAAGGTACTGTTTTCTATCAGTTGGCAAGTTGAGCACACAATCCCAGTGTTGTACAGCTTCCTTCTTCACCTTTCCGATGCTGCCGCTCTCTCCGGCTCGCGGAGCCGAGGAAGTGGCTTCTTCACGCAAAGACGATTGTACCGCTCACAGTGCTCTCTTAGCGCGCCTTCTGCCGAAAGAAGCCCGGGAGCGGAGCTTAGATCCGGAGAGCATCGTACCTTCGTCTTTAGCGTCTTTTGTGGTCTACATCCTAGCAGAAAGCTTTTCCACTCTGTCAGGCAAGGAAAACCTGCTGGAGCACAGAAAACATCTCCCTTCGTGTTCTGGACGTTGCACGGAGGTCTGCCAAGTGTTTGGCATAAAGAAAAGAAAAGCTGTCCAAAACAGCTTCCAATCGAATATTCATGTGATTACAAAAGTCAGGAGAATGGTAAGGTACTGTTTTCTATCTGTTGGCAAGCTGTGCACACAATCCTAGTGTTGTACAGCTTCCTTCTTCACCTTTCCGATGCTGCCGCTCTCTCCGGCTCCCTGAGCCGAAGAAGCGGCTTCTTCACGCAAAGACGATTGTACCGCTCACAGTGTTCTCCTTAGAGCGGCTTCTGCCGAAAGAAGCCCGGGAGCGGCGCTTAGCTCCGAAGAGCATCGTACCTTCGTCTTTAGTGTCTTTTGTGGTCTACATCCTAGCAGAAAGCTTTTCCACTCTGTCTGGCAAGGAAAACCTGTACCAGCACAGAAAACATCTCCCAACATATTCTGGACGTTGTACGGAGGTCTGCCAAGTGTTTGGCAAGAAGAGAAGAAAAGCTGTCCAAAACAGCTTCCAATCGAATATTCATGTGATAGGAAAAGTCAGGAGAGTGCAAAGGTACTGTTTTCTATCAGTTGGCAAGTTGAGCACACAATCCCAGTGTTGTACAGCTTCCTTCTTCACCTTTCCGATGCTGCCGCTCTCTCCGGCTCGCGGAGCCGAAGAAGCGGCTTCTTCACGCAAAGACGATTGTACCGCTCACAGTGCTCTCTTAGCGCGCCTTCTGCCGAAAGAAGCCCGGGAGCGGAGCTTAGATCCGGAGAGCATCGTACCTTCGTCTTTAGCGTCTTTTGTGGTCTACATCCTAGCAGAAAGCTTTTCCACTCTGTCAGGCAAGGAAAACCTGTACCAGCACAGAAAACATCTCCCATCGTGTTCTGGACGCTGCACGGATGTCTGCCAAGTGTTTGGCATTAAGAAAACAAAAGCTGTCCAAAACAGCTTCCAATCGAATATTCATGTGATTACAAAAGTCAGGAGAATGGTATGGTACTGTTTTCTATCAGTTGGCAAGCTGTGCACACAATCCTAGTGTTGTACAGCTTCCTTCTTCACCTTTCCGATGCTGCCGCTCTCTCCGGCTCCCGGAGCCGAAGAAGCGGCTTCTTCGCGCAAAGACGATTGTACCGCTCACAGTGTTCTCGTTAGAGCGGCTTCTGCCGAAAGAAGCCCGGGAGCGGCCCTTAGCTCCGGAGAGCATCGTACCTTCGTCTTTAGTGTCTTTTGTGGTCTACATCCTAGCAGAAAGCTTTTCCACTCTGTCTGGCAAGGAAAACCTGCCGGAGCACAGAAAACATCTCCCAACATATTCTGGACGTTGTACTGAGGTCTGCCAAGTGTTTGGCATAAAGAAAAGAAAAGCTGTCCAAAACAGCTTCCAATCGAATATTCATGTGATAGGAAAAGTCAGGAGAGTGCAAAGGTACTGTTTTCTATCAGTTGGCAAGTTGAGCACACAATCCCAGTGTTGTACAGCTTCCTTCTTCACCTTTCCGATGCTGCCGCTCTCTCCGGCTCGCGGATCCGAAGAAGCGGCTTCTTCGCGCAAAGACGATTGTACCGCTCACAGTGCTCTCGTTACAGCGGCTTCTGCCGAAAGAAGCCCGGGAGCGGCGCTTAGCTCCAGACAGCATCGTACCTTCGCCTTTAGCGTCTTTTGTGGTCTACATCCTAGCAGAAAGCTTTTCCACTCTGTCAGGCAAGGAAAACCTGCCGGAGCACAGAAAACATCTCCCATCGTTTTCTGGACGTTGCACGGAGGTCTGCCAAGTGTTTGACAAGAAGAGAAGAAAAGTTGTCCAAAACAGCTTCCAATCGAATATTCATGTGATAGGAAAAGTCAGGAGAGTGCAAAGGTACTGTTTTCTATCAGTTGGCAAGTTGCGCACACAATCCCAGTGTTGTACAGCTTCCTTCTTCACCTTTCCGATGCTGCCGCTCTCTCCGGCTCGTGGATCCGAAGAAGCGGCTTCTTCGCGCAAAGACGATTGTACCGCTCACAGTGCTCTCTTAGCGCGGCTTCTGCCGAAAGAAGCCCGGGAGCGGCGCTTAGCTCCGGAGAGCATCGTACCTTCGTCTTTAGCGTCTTTTGTGGTCTACATCCTAGCAGAAAGATTTTCCACTCTGTCAGGCAAGGAAAACCTGTACCAGCACAGAAAACATCTCCCAACGTGATCTGGACGTTGTACGGAGGTCTGCCAAGTGTTTGACAAGAAGAGAGGAAAAGTTGTCCAAAACAGCTTCCAATCGAATATTCATGTGATAGGAAAAGTCAGGAGAGTGCACAGGTACTGTTTTCTATCAGTTGCCAAGTTGAGCACACAATCCCAGTGTTGTACAGCTTCCTTCTTCACCTTTCCGATGCTGCCGCTCTCTCCGGCTCGCGGATCCGAAGAAGCGGCTTCTTCGCGCAAAGACGACTGTACCGGTCACAGTGCTCTCTTAGCGCGGCTTCTGCCGAAAGAAGCCCGGGAGCGGCGCTTAGCTGCGGAGAGCATCGTACCTTCGTCTTTAGCGTCTTTTGTGGTCTACATCCTAGCAGAAAGATTTTCCACTCTGTCTGGCAAGGAAAACCTGTACCAGCACAGAAAACATCTCCCAACGTGATCTGGACGTTTTACGGAGGTCTGCCAAGTGTTTGGCATAAAGAAAAGAAAAGCTGTCCAAAACAGCTTCCAATCGAATATTCATGTGATAGGAAAAGTCAGGAGAGTGCAAAGGTACTGTTTTCTATCAGTTGGCAAGTTGAGCACACATTCCCAGTGTTGTACAGCATCCTTCTTCACCTTTCCGATGCTGCCGCTCTCTCCGGCTCGCGGAGCCGAAGAAGCGGCTTCTTCGCGCAAAGACGATTGTACCGCTCACAGTGTTCTCCTTAGAGCGGCTTCTGCCGAAAGAAGCCCGGGAGCGGCGCTTAGCTCTGGAGAGCATCGTACCTTCGTCTTTAGCGTCTTTTGTGGTCTACATCCTAGCAGAAAGCTTTTCCACTCTGTCTGGCAAGGAAAACCTGCACCAGCACAGAAAACATCTCCCAACATATTTTGGACGTTGTACGGAGGTCTGCCAAGTGTTTGGCATAAAGAAAAGAAAAGCTGTCCAAAACAGCTTCCAATCGAATATTCATGTGATTACAAAAGTCAGGAGAATGGTAAGGTACTGTTTTCTATCAGTTGGCAAGCTGTGCACACAATCCTAGTGTTGTACAGCTTCCTTCTTCACCTTTCCGATGCTGCCGCTCTCTCCGGCTCCCGGAGCCGAAGAAGCGGCTTCTGCGCGCAAAGACTATTGTACCGCTCACAGTGTTCTCCTTAGAGCGGCTTCTGCCGAAAGAAGCCCGGGAGCGGCGCTTAGCTCCGGAGAGCATCGTACCTTCGTCTTTAGCGTCTTTTGTGGTCTACATCCTAGCAGAAAGCTTTTCCACTCTGTCAGGCAAGGAAAACCTGCGCCAGCACAGAGAACATCTCCCAACGTGATCTGGACGTTGCACGGAGGTCTGTCAAGTGTTTGACAAGAAGAGAAGAAAAGTTTTCCAAAACAGCTTCCAATCGAATATTCATGTGATAGGAAAAGTCAGGAGAGTGCAAAGGTACTGTTTTCTATCAGTTGGCAAGTTGCGCACACAATCCCAGTGTTGTACAGCTTCCTTCTTCACCTTTCCGATGCTGCCGCTCTCTCCGGCTCTCGGAGCCGAAGAAGCGGCTTCTTCGCGCAAAGAAGATTGTACCGCTCACAGTGCTCTCTTAGCGCGGCTTCTGCCGAAAGAAGCCCGGGAGCGGCGCTTAGCTCCGGAGAGCATCGTACCTTCGTCTTTAGCGTCTTTTGTGGTCTACATCCTAGCAGAAATATTTTCCACTACGTCTGGCAAGGAGACAGTGTGCCAACACAGAAAACATCTCCCGTCGTGTTCTGGACTTTGCAGGGAGGTCTGCCAAGTGTTTGGCAAGAAGAAAAGAAAAGCTGTCCAAAACAGCTTCCAATCGAATATTCATGTGATAAGAAAAGTCAGGAGAGTGCAAAGGTACTGTTTTCTATCAGTTGGCAAGTTGAGCACACAATCCCAGTGTTGTACAGCTTCCTTCTTCACCTTTCCGATGCTGCCGCTCTCTCCGGCTCGCGGAGCCGAGGAAGTGGCTTCTTCACGCAAAGACGATTGTACCGCTCACAGTGCTCTCTTAGCGCGCCTTCTGCCGAAAGAAGCCCGGGAGCGGAGCTTAGATCCGGAGAGCATCGTACCTTCGTCTTTAGCGTCTTTTGTGGTCTACATCCTAGCAGAAAGCTTTTCCACTCTGTCAGGCAAGGAAAACCTGCTGGAGCACAGAAAACATCTCCCAACGTGATCTGGACGTTGCACGGAGGTCTGCCAAGTGTTTGGCATAAAGAAAAGAAAAGCTGTCCAAAACAGCTTCCAATCGAATATTCATGTGATTACAAAAGTCAGGAGAATGGTATGGTACTGTTTTCTATCAGTTGGCAAGCTGTGCACACAATCCTAGTGTTGTACAGCTTCCTTCTTCACCTTTCCGATGCTGCCGCTCTCTCCGGCTCCCGGAGCCGAAGAAGCGGCTTCTTCGCGCAAAGACGATTGTACCGCTCACAGTGTTCTCGTTAGAGCGGCTTCTGCCGAAAGAAGCCCGGGAGCGGCCCTTAGCTCCGGAGAGCATCGTACCTTCGTCTTTAGTGTCTTTTGTGGTCTACATCCTAGCAGAAAGCTTTTCCACTCTGTCTGGCAAGGAAAACCTGTACCAGCACAGAAAACATCTCCCAACATATTCTGGACGTTGTACTGAGGTCTGCCAAGTGTTTGGCATAAAGAAAAGAAAAGCTGTCCAAAACAGCTTCCAATCGAATATTCATGTGATAGGAAAAGTCAGGAGAGTGCAAAGGTACTGTTTTCTATCAGTTGGCAAGTTGAGCACACAATCCCAGTGTTGTACAGCTTCCTTCTTCACCTTTCCGATGCTGCCGCTCTCTCCGGCTCGCGGAGCCGAAGAAGCGGCTTCTTCACGCAAAGACGATTGTACCGCTCACAGTGTTCTCCTTAGAGCGGCTTCTGCCGAAAGAAGCCCGGGAGCGGCGCTTAGCTCCGGAGAGCATCGTACCTTCGTCTTTAGCGTCTTTTGTGGTCTACATCCTAGCAGAAAGCTTTTCCACTCTGTCTGGCAAGGAAAACCTGCGCCAGCACAGAAAACATCTCCCAACGTGATCTGGACGTTGTACGGAGGTCTGCCAAGTGTTTGACAAGAAGAGAAGAAAAGTTGTCCAAAACAGCTTCCAATCGAATATTCATGTGATAGGAAAAGTCAGGAGAGTGCACAGGTACTGTTTTCTATCAGTTGGCAAGTTGAGCACACAATCCCAGTGTTGTACAGCTTCCTTCTTCACCTTTCCGATGCTGCCGCTCTCTCCTGCTCCCGGAGCCGAAGAAGCAGCTTCTTCGCGCAAAGACGATTGTACCGCTCACAGTGCTCTCTTAGCGCCGCTTCTGCCGAAAGACGCCCGGGAGCGGCTCTTAGCTCCGGAGAGAATCGTACCTTCGTCTTTAGCGTCTTTTGTGGTCTACATCCTAGCAGAAAGCTTTTCCACTACGTCTGGCAAGGAGACAGTGTGCCAACACAGAAAACATCTCCCGTCGTGTTCTGGACTTTGCAGGGAGGTCTGCCAAGTGTTTGGCAAGAAGAAAAGAAAAGCTGTCCAAAACAGCTTCCAATCGAATATTCATGTGATAAGAAAAGTCAGGAGAGTGCAAAGGTACTGTTTTCTATCAGTTGGCAAGTTGAGCACACAATCCCAGTGTTGTACAGCTTCCTTCTTCACCTTTCCGATGCTGCCGCTCTCTCCGGCTCGCGGAGCCGAGGAAGTGGCTTCTTCACGCAAAGACGATTGTACCGCTCACAGTGCTCTCTTAGCGCGCCGTCTGCCGAAAGAAGCCCGGGAGCGGAGCTTAGATCCGGAGAGCATCGTACCTTCGTCTTTAGTGTCTTTTGTGGTCTACATCCTAGCAGAAAGCTTTTCCACTCTGTCAGGCAAGGAAAACCTGCCGGAGCACAGAAAACATCTCCCATCGTGTTCTGGACGTTGCACGGAGGTCTGCCAAGTGTTTGGCATGAAGAAAAGAAAAGCTGTCCAAAACAGCTTCCAATCGAATATTCATGTGATTACAAAAGTCAGGAGAATGGTAAGGTACTGTTTTCTATCTGTTGGCAAGCTGTGCACACAATCCTAGTGTTGTACAGCTTCCTTCTTCACCTTTCCGATGCTGCCGCTCTCTCCGGCTCCCTGAGCCGAAGAAGCGGCTTCTTCACGCAAAGACGATTGTACCGCTCACAGTGTTCTCGTTAGAGCGGCTTCTGCCGAAAGAAGCCCGGGAGCGGCGCTTAGCTCTGGAGAGCATCGTACCTTCGTCTTTAGTGTCTTTTGTGGTCTACATCCTAGCAGAAAGCTTTTCCACTCTGTCTGGCAAGGAAAACCTGTACCAGCACAGAAAAAATCTCCCAACATATTCTGGACGTTGTACTGAGGTCTGCCAAGTGTTTGGCATAAAGAAAAGAAAAGCTGTCCAAAACAGCTTCCAATCGAATATTCATGTGATAGGAAAAGTCAGGAGAGTGCAAAGGTACTGTTTTCTATCAGTTGGCAAGTTGAGCACACAATCCCAGTGTTGTACAGCTTCCTTCTTCACCTTTCCGATGCTGCCGCTCTCTCCGGCTCGCGGAGCCGAAGAAGCGGCTTCTTCACGCAAAGACGATTGTACCGCTCACAGTGTTCTCGTTAGAGCGGCTTCTGCCGAAAGAAGCCCGGGAGCGGCGCTTAGCTCCGGAGAGCATTGTACATTCGCCTTTAGCGTCTTTTGTGGTCTACATCCTAGCAGAAAGCTTTTCCACTCTGTCTGGCAAGGAAAACCTGCCGGAGCACAGAAAACATCTCCCATCGTTTTCTGGACGTTGTACGGAGGTCTGCCAAGTGTTTGACAAGAAGAGAAGAAAAGTTGTCCAAAACAGCTTCCAATCGAATATTCATGTGATAGGAAAAGACAGGAGAGTGCAAAGGTACTGTTTTCTATCAGTTGGCAAGTTGCGCACACAATCCCAGTGTTGTACAGCTTCCTTCTTCACCTTTCCGATGCTGCCGCTCTCTCCGGCTCCCGGATCCGAAGGAGCGGCTTCTTCGCGCAAAGAAGATTTTACCGCTCACAGTGCTCTCTTAGCGCCGCTTCTGCCGAAAGAAGCCCGGGAGCGGCGCTTAGCTCCGGAGAGCATCGTACCTTCGTCTTTAGCGTCTTTTGTGGTCTACATCCTAGCAGAAAGATTTTCCACTCTGTCTGGCAAGGAAAACCTGCGCCAGCACAGAAAACATCTCAAACGTGATCTGGACGTTGTACGGAGGTCTGCCAAGTGTTTGGCATTAAGAAAAGAAAAGCTGTCCAATACAGCTTCCAATCGAATATTCATGTGATAGGAAAAGTCAGGAGAGTGCAAAGGTACTGTTTTCTATCAGTTGGCAAGTTGCGCACACAATCCCAGTGTTGTACAGCTTCCTTCTTCACCTTCCCGACGCTGCCGCTCTCTCCGGCTCCCGGAGCCGAAGAAGCGGCTTCTTCGCGCAAAGACGATTGTACCGCTCACAGTGTTCTCGTTAGAGCGGCTTCTGGCGAAAGAAGCCCGGAAGCGGCGCTTAGCTCCGGAGAGCATCGTACCTTCGTCTTTAGTGTCTTTTGTGGTCTACATCCTAGCAGAAAGCTTTTCCACTCTGTCAGGCAAGGAAAACCTGCCGGAGCACAGAAAACATCTCCCATCGTGTTCTGGACGTTGCACGGAGGTCTGCCAAGTGTTTGGCATAAAGAAAAGAAAAGCTGTCCAAAACAGCTTCCAATCGAATATTCATGTGATTACAAAAGTCAGGAGAATGGTAAGGTACTGTTTTCTATCAGTTGGCAAGCTGTGCACACAATCCTAGTGTTGTACAGCTTCCTTCTTCACCTTTCCGATGCTGCCGCTCTCTCCGGCTCCCTGAGCCGAAGAAGCGGCTTCTTCGCGCAAAGACGATTGTACCGCTCACAGTGTTCTCCTTAGAGCGGCTTCTGCCGAAAGAAGCCCGGGAGCGGCGCTTAGCTCCGGAGAGCATCGTACCTTCGTCTTTAGCGTCTTTTGTGGTCTACATCCTAGCAGAAAGCTTTTCCACTCTGTCTGGCAAGGAAAACCTGTACCAGCACAGAAAACATCTCCCAACGTGATCTGGACGTTTTACGGAGGTCTGCCAAGTGTTTGGCATAAAGAAAAGAAAAGCTGTCCAAAACAGCTTCCAATCGAATATTCATGTGATAGGAAAAGTCAGGAGAGTGCAAAGGTACTGTTTTCTATCAGTTGGCAAGTTGCGCACACATTCCCAGTGTTGTACAGCATCCTTCTTCACCTTTCCGATGCTGCCGCTCTCTCCGGCTCCCGGAGCCGAAGAAGCGGCTTCTTCGCGCAAAGACGATTGTACCGCTCACAGTGTTCTCGTTAGAGCGGCTTCTGCCGAAAGAAGCCCGGGAGCGGCGCTTAGCTCCGGAGAGCATCGTACCTTCGTCTTTAGCGTCTTTTGTGGTCTACATCTTAGCAGAAAGCTTTTCCAATCTGTCAGGCAAGGAAAACCTGCCGGAGCACAGAAAACATCTCCCGTCGTGTTCTGGACGTTGCACGGAGGTCTGCCAAGTGTTTGGCATAAAGAAAAGAAAAGTTGTCCAAAACAGCTTCCAATCGAATATTCATGTGATAGGAAAAGTCAGGAGAGTGCAAAGGTACTGTTTTCTATCAGTTGGCAAGTTGCGCACACAATCCCAGTGTTGTACAGCTTCCTTCTTCACCTTTCCGATGCTGCCGCTCTCTCCGGCTCCCGGAGCCGAAGAAGCGGCTTCTTCGCGCAAAGACGATTGTACCGCTCCCAGTGCACTCTTAGCGCCGCTTCTGCCGAAAGAAGCCCGGGAGCGGCGCTTAGCTCCGGAGAGCATCGTACCTTCGTCTTTAGCGTCTTTTGTGGTCTATATCCTAGCAGAAGGCTTTTCCACTACGTCTGGCAAGGAGACAGTGTGCCAACACAGAAAACATCTCCCGTCGTGTTCTGGACGTTGTACGGACGTCTGCCAAGTGTTTGGCATAAAGGAAAGAAAAGCTGTCCAAAACAGCTTCCAATCGAATATTCATGTGATAGGAAAAGTCAGGAGAGTGCAAAGGTACTGTTTTCTATCAGTTGGCAAGCTGTGCACACAATCCTAGTGTTGTACAGCTTCCTTCTTCACCTTTCCGATGCTGCCGCTCTCTCCGGCTCGCGGATCCGAAGAAGCGGCTTCTTCGCGCAAAGACGATTGTACCGCTCACAGTGCTCTCTTAGCGCGGCTTCTGCCGAAAGAAGCCCGGGAGCGGAGCTTAGATCCGGAGAGCATCGTACCTTCGTCTTTAGCGTCTTTTGTGGTCTACATCCTAGCAGAAAGCTTTTCCACTCTGTCAGGCAAGGAAAACCTGCCGGAGCACAGAAAACATCTCCCATCGTGTTCTGGACGTTGCACGGAGGTCTGCCAAGTGTTTGGCATAAAGAAAAGAAAAGCTGTCCAAAACAGCTTCCAATCGAATATTCATGTGATTACAAAAGTCAGGAGAATGGTAAGGTACTGTTTTCTATCTGTTGGCAAGCTGTGCACACAATCCCAGTGTTGTACAGCTTCCTTCTTCACCTTTCCGATGCTGCCGCTCTCTCCGGCTCCCTGAGCCGAAGAAGCGGCTTCTTCACGCAAAGACGATTGTACCGCTCACAGTGTTCTCGTTAGAGCGGCTTCTGCCGAAAGAAGCCCGGGAGCGGCGCTTAGCTCCGGAGAGCATCGTACCTTCGTCTTTAGTGTCTTTTGTGGTCTACATCCTAGCAGAAAGCTTTTCCACTCTGTCTGGCAAGGAAAGCCTGTACCAGCACAGAAAACATCTCCCAACATATTCTGGACGTTGTACGGAGGTCTGCCAAGTGTTTGGCATAAAGAAAAGAAAAGCTGTCCCAAACAGCTTCCAATTGAATATTCATGTGATAGGAAAAGTCAGGAGAGTGCAAAGGTACTGTTTTCTATCAGTTGGCAAGTTGAGCACACAATCCCAGTGTTGTACAGCTTCCTTCTTCACCTTTCCGATGCTGCCGCTCTCTCCGGCTCGCGGAGCCGAAGAAGCGGCTTCTTCACGCAAAGACGATTGTACCGCTCACAGTGTTCTCGTTAGAGCGGCTTCTGCCGAAAGAAGCCCGGGAGCGGCGCTTAGCTCCGGAGAGCATTGTACATTCGCCTTTAGCGTCTTTTGTGGTCTACATCCTAGCAGAAGGCTTTTCCACTCTGTCAGGCAAGGAAAACCTGCCGGAGCACAGAAAACATCTCCCATCGTTTTCTGGACGTTGCACGGAGGTCTGCCAAGTGTTTGACAAGAAGAGAAGAAAAGTTGTCCAAAACAGCTTCCAATCGAATATTCATGTGATAGGAAAAGTCAGGAGAGTGCAAAGGTACTGTTTTCTATCAGTTGGCAAGTTGCGCACACAATCCCAGTGTTGTACAGCTTCCTTCTTCACCTTTCCGATGCTGCCGCTCTCTCCGGCTCCCGGAGCCGAAGGAGCGGCTTCTTCGCGCAAAGAAGATTTTACCGCTCACAGTGCTCTCTTAGCGCGGCTTCTGCCGAAAGAAGCCCGGGAGCGGCGCTTAGCTCCGGAGAGCATCGTACCTTCGTCTTTAGCGTCTTTTGTGGTCTACATCCTAGCAGAAAGATTTTCCACTCTGTCTGGCAAGGAAAACCTGCGCCAGCACAGAAAACATCTCAAACGTGATCTGGACGTTGTACGGAGGTCTGCCAAGTGTTTGACAAGAAGAGAAGAAAAGTTGTCCAAAACAGCTTCCAATCGAATAATCATGTGATTACAAAAATCAGGAGAATGGTAAGGTACTGTTTTCTATCTGTTGGCAAGCTGTGCACACAATCCTAGTGTTGTACAGCTTCCTTCTTCACCTTTCCGATGCTGCCGCTCTCTCCGGCTCCCGGAGCCGAAGAAGCGGCTTCTTCGCACAAAGAAGATCATACCGCTCACAGTGCTCTCTTAGCGCGGCTTCTGCCGAAAGAAGCCCGGGAGCGGCGCTTAGCTCCGGAGAGCATCGTACCTTCGTCTTTAGCGTCTTTTGTGGTCTACATCCTAGCAGAAAGCTAATCCACTACGTCTGGCAAGGAGACAGTGTGCCAACACAGAAAACATCTCCCGTCGTGTTCTGGACGTTGCACGGAGGTCTGCCAAGTGTTTGGCAAGAAGAAAAGAAAAGCTGTCCAAAACAGCTTCCAATCGAATATTCATGTGATAGGAAAAGTCAGGAGAGTGCAAAGGTACTGTTTTCTATCAGTTGGCAAGTTGAGCACACAATCCCAGTGTTGTACAGCTTCCTTCTTCACCTTTCCGATGCTGCCGCTCTCTCCGGCTCGCGGAGCCGAAGAAGCGGCTTCTTCACGCAAAGACGATTGTACCGCTCACAGTGCTCTCTTAGCGCGCCTTCTGCCGAAAGAAGCCCGGGAGCGGAGCTTAGATCCGGAGAGCATCGTACCTTCGTCTTTAGAGTCTTTTGTGGTCTACATCCTAGCAGAAAGCTTTTCCACTCTGTCAGGCAAGGAAAACCTGTACCAGCACAGAAAACATCTCCCATCGTTTTCTGGACGCTGCACGGAGGTCTGCCAAGTGTTTGGCATTAAGAAAAGAAAAGCTGTCCAAAACAGCTTCCAATCGAATATTCATGTGATTACAAAAGTCAGGAGAATGGTATGGTACTGTTTTCTATCAGTTGGCAAGCTGTGCACACAATCCTAGTGTTGTACAGCTTCCTTCTTCACCTTTCCGATGCTGCCGCTCTCTCCGTCTCCCGGAGCCGAAGAAGCGGCTTCTTCGCGCAAAGACGATTGTACCGCTCACAGTGTTCTCGTTAGAGCGGCTTCTGCCGAAAGAAGCCCGGGAGCGGCCCTTAGCTCCGGAGAGCATCGTACCTTCGTCTTTAGTGTCTTTTGTGGTCTACATCCTAGCAGAAAGCTTTTCCACTCTGTCTGGCAAGGAAAACCTGCCGGAGCACAGAAAACATCTCCCAACATATTCTAGACGTTGTACTGAGGTCTGCCAAGTGTTTGGCATGAAGAAAAGAAAAGCTGTCCAAAACAGCTTCCAATCGAATATTCATGTGATTACAAAAGTCAGGAGAGTGCACAGGTACTGTTTTCTATCAGTTGGCAAGTTGAGCACACAATCCCAGGGTTGTACAGCTTCCTTCTTCACCTTTCCGATGCTGCCGCTCTCTCCGGCTCGCGGATCCGAAGAAGCGGCTTCTTCGCGCAAAGACGATTGTACCGCTCACAGTGCTCTCGTTAGAGCGGCTTCTGCCGAAAGAAGCCCGGGAGCGGCGCTTAGCTCCGGAGAGCATCGTACCTTCGTCTTTAGCGTCTTTTGTGGTCTACATCCTAGCAGAAAGCTTTTCCACTCTGTCTGGCAAGGAAAACCTGTACCAGCACAGAAAACATCTCCCAACGTGATCTGGACGTTTTACGGAGGTCTGCCAAGTGTTTGGCATAAAGAAAAGAAAAGCTGTCCAAAACAGCTTCCAATCGAATATTCATGTGATAGGAAAAGTCAGGAGAGTGCACAGGTACTGTTTTCTATCAGTTGGCAAGTTGAGCACACATTCCCAGTGTTGTACAGCATCCTTCTTCACCTTTCCGATGCTGCCGCTCTCTCCGGCTCCCGGAGCCGAAGATGCGGCTTCTTCGCACAAAGACGATTGTACCGCTCACAGTGTTCTCGTTAGAGCGGCTTCTGCCGAAAGAAGCCCGGGAGCGGCGCTTAGCTCCGGAGAGCATCGTACCTTCGTCTTTAGCGTCTTTTGTGGTCTACATCTTAGCAGAAAGCTTTTCCAATCTGTCAGGCAAGGAAAACCTGCCGGAGCACAGAAAACATCTCCCTTCGTGTTCTGGACGTTGCACGGAGGTCTGCCAAGTGTTTGGCATAAAGAAAAGAAAAGCTGTCCAAAACAGCTTCCAATCGAATATTCATGTGATTACAAAAGTCAGGAGAATGGTAAGGTACTGTATTCTATCAGTTGGCAAGTTGAGCACACAATCCCAGTGTTGTACAGCTTCCTTCTTCACCTTTCCGATGCTGCCGCTCTCTCCGGCTCCCTGAGCCGAAGAAGCGGCTTCTTCGCGCAAAGAAGATTTTACCGCTCACAGTGCTCTCTTAGCGCGGCTTCTGCCGAAAGAAGCCCGGAAGCGGCGCTTAGCTCCGGAGAGCATCGTACCTTCGTCTTTAGCGTCTTTTGTGGTCTACATCCTAGCAGAAAGATTTTCCACTCTGTCTGGCAAGGAAAACCTGCGCCAGCACAGAAAACATCTCCCAACGTGATCTGGACGTTTTACGGAGGTCTGCCAAGTGTTTGACAAGAAGAGAAGAAAAGTTGTCCAAAACAGATTCCAATCGAATATTCATGTGATAGGAAAAGTCAGGAGAGTGCAAAGGTACTGTTTTCTATCAGTTGGCAAGTTGAGCACACAATCCCAGTGTTGTACAGCTTCCTTCTTCACCTTTCCGATGCTGCCGCTCTCTCCGGTTCCCGGAGCCGAAGAAGCGGCTTCTTCGCGCAAAGACGATTGTACCGCTCACAGTGCTCTCTTAGCGCGGCTTCTGCCGAAAGAAGCCCGGGAGCGGCGCTTAGCTGCGGAGAGCATCGTACCTTCGTCTTTAGCGTCTTTTGTGGTCTACATCCTAGCAGAAAGCTTTTCCACTCTGTCTGGCAAGGAAAACCTGTACCAGCACAGAAAACATCTCCCGTCGTGTTCTGGACGTTGCACGGAGGTCTGCCAAGTGTTTGGCATAAAGAAAAGAAAAGTTGTCCAAAACAGCTTCCAATGGAATATTCATGTGATAGGAAAAGTCAGGAGAGTGCAAAGGTACTGTTTTCTATCAGTTGGCAAGTTGCCCACACAATCCCAGTGTTGTACAGCTTGCTTCTTCACCTTTCCGATGCTGCCGCTCTCTCCGGCTCCCGGAGCCGAAGAAGCGGCTTCTTCGCGCAAAGAAGATTGTACCGCTCCCAGTGCACTCTTAGCGCCGCTTCTGCCGAAAGAAGCCCGGGAGCGGCGCTTAGCTCCGGAGAGCATCGTACCTTCGTCTTTAGCGTCTTTTGTGGTCTATATCCTAGCAGAAGGCTTTTCCACTACGTCTAGCAAGGAGACAGTGTGCCAACACAGAAAACATCTCCCGTCGTGTTCTGGACGTTGTACGGACGTCTGCCAAGTGTTTGGCATAAAGGAAAGACAAGCTGTCCAAAACAGCTTCCAATCGAATATTCATGTGATAGGAAAAGTCAGGAGAGTGCAAAGGTACTGTTTTCTATCAGTTGGCAAGCTGTGCACACAATCCTAGTGTTGTACAGCTTCCTTCTTCACCTTTCCGATGCTGCCGCTCTCTCCGGCTCCCGGAGCCGAAGAAGCGGCTTCTTCGCGCAAAGACGATTGTACCGCTCACAGTGCCCTCTTAGCGCGGCTTCTGCCGAAAGAAGCCCGGGAGCGGAGCTTAGATCCGGAGAGCATCGTCCCTTCGTCTTTAGCGTCTTTTGTGGTCTACATCCTAGCAGAAAGCTTTTCCACTCTGTCAGGCAAGGAAAACCTGTACCAGCACAGAAAACATCTCCCATCGTGTTCTGGACGTTGCACGGAGGTCTGCCAAGTGTTTGGCATTAAGAAAAGAAAAGCTGTCCAAAACAGCTTCCAATCGAATATTCATGTGATTACAAAAGTCAGGAGAATGGTATGGTACTGTTTTCTATCAGTTGGCAAGCTGTGCACACAATCCTAGTGTTGTACAGCTTCCTTCTTCACCTTTCCGATGCTGCCGCTCTCTCCGGCTCCCGGAGCTGAAGAAGCGGCTTCTTCGCGCAAAGACGATTGTACCGCTCACAGTGTTCTCGTTAGAGCGGCTTCTGCCGAAAGAAGCCCGGGAGCGGCCCTTAGCTCCGGAGAGCATCGTACCTTCGTCTTTAGTGTCTTTTGTGGTCTACATCCTAGCAGAAAGCTTTTCCACTCTGTCTGGCAAGGAAAACCTGCGCCAGCACAGAAAACATCTCCCAACATATTCTGGACGTTGTACTGACGTCTGCCAAGTGTTTGGCATAAAGAAAAGAAAAGCTGTCCAAAACAGCTTCCAATCGAATATTCATGTGATAGGAAAAGTCAGGAGAGTGCAAAGGTACTGTTTTCTATCAGTTGGCAAGTTGAGCACACAATCCCAGTGTTGTACAGCTTCCTTCTTCACCTTTCCGATGCTGCCGCTCTCTCCGGCTCGCGGAGCCGAAGAAGCGGCTTCTTCACGCAAAGACGATTGTACCGCTCACAGTGTTCTCCTTAGAGCGGCTTCTGCCGAAAGAAGCCCGGGAGCGGCGCTTAGCTCCGGAGAGCATCGTACCTTCGCCTTTAGCGTCTTTTGTGGTCTACATCCTAGCAGAAAGCTTTTCCACTCTGTCAGGCAAGGAAAACCTGCCAGAGCACAGAAAACATCTCCCATCGTTTTCTGGACGTTGCACGGAGGTCTGCCAAGTGTTTGACAAGAAGAGAAGAAAAGTTGTCCAAAACAGCTTCCAATCGAATATTCATGTGATAGGAAAAGTCAGGAGAGTGCAAAGGTACTGTTTTCTATCAGTTGGCAAGTTGCGCACACAATCCCAGTGTTGTACAGCTTCCTTCTTCACCTTTCCGATGCTGCCGCTCTCTCCGGCTCCCGGAGCCGAAGAAGCGGCTTCTTCGCGCAAAGAAGATTTTACCGCTCACAGTGCTCTCTTAGCGCGGCTTCTGCCGAAAGAAGCCCGGGAGCGGCGCTTAGCTCCGGAGAGCATCGTACCTTCGTCTTTAGCGTCTTTTGTGGTCTACATCCTAGCAGAAAGATTTTCCACTCTGTCTGGCAAGGAAAACCTGTACCAGCACAGAAAACATCTCCCAACGTGATCTGGACGTTGTACGGAGGTCTGCCAAGTGTTTGACAAGAAGAGAAGAAAAGTTGTCCAAAACAGCTTCCAATCGAATATTCATGTGATAGGAAAAGTCAGGAGAGTGCACAGGTACTGTTTTCTATCAGTTGCCAAGTTGAGCACACAATCCCAGTGTTGTACAGCTTCCTTCTTCACCTTTCCGATGCTGCCGCTCTCTCCGGCTCGCGGATCCGAAGAAGCGGCTTCTTCGCGCAAAGACGACTGTACCGGTCACAGTGCTCTCTTAGCGCGGTTTCTGCCGAAAGAAGCCCGGGAGCGGCGCTTAGCTCCGGAGAGCATCGTACCTTCGTCTTTAGCGTCTTTTGTGGTCTACATCCTAGCAGAAAGCTTCTCCACTCTGTCTGGCAAGGAAAACGTGTACCAGCACAGAAAACATCTCCCAACGTGATCTGGACGTTTTACGGAGTTCTGCCAAGTGTTTGGCATAAAGAAAAGAAAAGCTGTCCAAAACAGCTTCCAATCGAATATTCATGTGATAGGAAAAGTCAGGAGAGTACACAGGTACTGTTTTCTATCAGTTGGCAAGTTGAGCACACATTCCCAGTGTTGTACAGCATCCTTCTTCACCTTTGCGATGCTGCCGCTCTCTCCGGCTCGCGGAGCCGAAGAAGCGGCTTCTTCGCGCAAAGACGATTGTACCGCTCACAGTGTTCTCCTTAGAGCGGCTTCTGCCGAAAGAAGCCCGGGAGCGGCGCTTAGCTCCGGAGAGCATCGTACCTTCGTCTTTAGCGTCTTTTGTGGTCTACATCTTAGCAGAAAGCTTTTCCAATCTGTCAGGCAAGGAAAACCTGCCGGAGCACAGAAAACATCTCCCTTCGTGTTCTGGACGTTGCACGGAGGTCTGCCAAGTGTTTGGCATAAAGAAAAGAAAAGCTGTCCAAAACAGCTTCCAATCGAATATTCATGTGATTACAAAAGTCAGGAGAATGGTAAGGTACTGTTTTCTATCAGTTGGCAAGTTGAGCACACATTCCCAGTGTTGTACAGCTTCCTTCTTCACCTTTCCGATGCTGCCGCTCTCTCCGGCTCCCTGAGCCGAAGAAGCGGCTTCTTCGCGCAAAGAAGATTTTACCGCTCACAGTGCTCTCTTAGCGCGGCTTCTGCCGAAAGAAGCCCGGAAGCGGCGCTTAGCTCCGGAGAGCATCGTACCTTCGTCTTTAGCGTCTTTTGTGGTCTACATCCTAGCAGAAAGCTTTTCCACTATGTCTGGCAAGGAAAACCTGCGCCAGCACAGAAAACATCTCCCAACGTGATCTGGACGTTGTACGGAGGTCTGCCAAGTGTTTGACAAGAAGAGAAGAAAAGTTGTCCAAAACAGCTTCCAATCGAATATTCATGTGATAGGAAAAGTCAGGAGAGTGCACAGGTACTGTTTTCTATCAGTTGCCAAGTTGAGCACACAATCCCAGTGTTGTACAGCTTCCTTCTTCACCTTTCCGATGCTGCCGCTCTCTCCGGCTCCCGGAGCCGAAGAAGCGGCTTCTTCGCGCAAAGACGATTGTACCGCTCACAGTGCTCTCTTAGCGCCGCTTCTGCCGAAAGAAGCCCGGGAGCGGCGCTTAGCTCCGGAGAGCATCGTACCTTCGTCTTTAGCGTCTTTTGTTGGTCTACATCCTAGCAGAAAGCTTTTCCACTCTGTCTGGCAAGGAAAACCTGTGCCAGCACAGAAAACATTTCCCAACATATTCTGGACGTTGCACGGAGGTCTGCCAAGTGTTTGGCATAAAGAAAAGAAAAGCTGTCCAAAACAGCCTCCAATCGAATATTCATGTGATAGGAAAAGTCAGGAGAGTGCAAAGGTACTGTTTTCTATCAGTTGGCAAGTTGCGCACACAATCCCAGTGTTGTACAGCTTCCTTCTTCACCTTTCCGATGCTGCCGCTCTCTCCGGCTCGCGGAGCCGAAGAAGCGGCTTCTTCGCTCAAAGACGATTGTACCGCTCACAGTGCACTCTTAGCGCCGCTTCTGCCGAATGAAGCCCGGGAGCGGCGCTTAGCTCCGGAGAGCATCGTACCTTCGTCTTTAGCGTCTTTTGTGGTCTATATCCTAGCAGAAGGCTTTTCCACTACGTCTGGCAATGAGACAGTGTGCCAACACAGAAAACATCTCCCGTCGTGTTCTGGACGTTGTACGGACGTCTGCCAAGTGTTTGGCATAAAGAAAAGAAAAGCTGTCCAAAACAGCTTCCAATCGAATATTCATGTGATTACAAAAGTCAGGAGAATGGTAAGGTACTGTTTTCTATCTGTTGGCAAGCTGTGCACACAATCCTAGTGTTGTACAGCTTCCTTCTTCACCTTTCCGATGCTGGCGCTCTCTCCGGCTCCCTGAGCCGACGAAGCGGCTTCTTCACGCAAAGACGATTGTACCGCTCACAGTGTTCTCCTTAGAGCGGCTTCTGCCGAAAGAAGCCCGGGAGCGGCGCTTAGCTCCGGAGAGCATCGTACCTTCGTCTTTAGTGTCTTTTGTGGTCTACATCCTAGCAGAAAGCTTTTCCACTCTGTCTGGCAAGGAAAACCTGTACCAGCACAGAAAACATCTCCCAACATATTCTGGACGTTGTACGGAGGTCTGCCAAGTGTTTGGCATAAAGAAAAGAAAAGCTGTCCAAAACAGCTTCCAATCGAATATTCATGTGATAGGAAAAGTCAGGAGAGTGCAAAGGTACTGTTTTCTATCAGTTGGCAAGTTGAGCACACAATCCCAGTGTTGTACAGCTTCCTTCTTCACCTTTCCGATGCTGCCGCTCTCTCCGGCTCCCGGAGCCGAAGAAGCGGCTTCTTCACGCAAAGACGATTGTACCACTCACAGTGTTCTCGTTAGAGCGGCTTCTGCCGAAAGAAGCCCGGGAGCGGCGCTTAGCTCCGGAGAACATTGTACATTCGCCTTTAGCGTCTTTTGTGGTCTACATCCTAGCAGAAAGCTTTTCCACTCTGTCAGGCAAGGAAAACCTGCCGGAGCACAGAAAACATCTCCCATTGTTTTCTGGACGTTGCACGGAGGTCTGCCAAGTGTTTGGCATAAAGAAAAGAAAAGCTGTCCAAAACAGCTTCCAATCGAATATTCATGTGATTACAAAAGACAGGAGAATGGTATGGTACTGTTTTCTATCAGTTGGCAAGCTGTGCACACAATCCTAGTGTTGTACAGCTTCCTTCTTCACCTTTCCGATGCTGCCGCTCTCTCCGGCTCCCGGAGCCGAAGAAGCGGCTTCTTCGCGCAAAGACGATTGTACCGCTCACAGTGTTCTCGTTAGAGCGGCTTCTGCCGAAAGAAGCCCGGGAGCGGCCCTTAGCTCCGGAGAGCATCGTACCTTCGTCTTTAGTGTCTTTTGTGGTCTACATCCTAGCAGAAAGCTTTTCCACTCTGTCTGGCAAGGAAAACCTGCCGGAGCACAGAAAACATCTCCCAACATATTCTAGACGTTGTACTGAGGTCTGCCAAGTGTTTGGCATAAAGAAAAGAAAAGCTGTCCAAAACAGCTTCCAATCGAATATTCATGTGATTACAAAAGTCAGGAGAATGGTAAGGTACTGTTTTCTATCAGTTGGCAAGTTGAGCACACAATCCCAGGGTTGTACAGCTTCCTTCTTCACCTTTCCGATGCTGCCGCTCTCTCCGGCTCGCGGAGCCGAAGAAGCGGCTTCTTCACGCAAAGACGATTGTACCGCTCACAGTGCTCTCGTTAGAGCGGCTTCTGCCGAAAGAAGCCCGGGAGCGGCGCTTAGCTCCAGACAGCATCGTACCTTCGCCTTTAGCGTCTTTTGTGGTCTACATCCTAGCAGAAAGCTTTTCCACTCTGTCAGGCAAGGAAAACCTGCCGGAGCACAGAAAACATCTCCCATCGTTTTCTGGACGTTGCACGGAGGTCTGCCAAGTGTTTGACAAGAAGAGAAGAAAAGTTGTCCAAAACAGCTTCCAATCGAATATTCATGTGATAGGAAAAGTCAGGAGAGTGCAAAGGTACTGTTTTCTATCAGTTGGCAAGTTGCGCACACAATCCCAGTGTTGTACAGCTTCCTTCTTCACCTTTCCGATGCTGCCGCTCTCTCCGGCTCCCGGAGCCGAAGAAGCGGCTTCTTCGCACAAAGAAGATTTTACCGCTCACAGTGCTCTCTTAGCGCGGCTTCTGCCGAAAGAAGCCCGGGAGCGGCGCTTAGCTCCGGAGAGCATCGTACCTTCGTCTTTAGCGTCTTTTGTGGTCTACATCCTAGCAGAAAGCTTTTCCACTCTGTCTGGCAAGGAAAACCTGTACCAGCACAGAATACATCTCCCATCGTGTTCTGGACGTTGCACGGAGGTCTGCCAAGTGTTTGGCATTAAGAAAACAAAAGCCGTCCAAAACAGCTTCCAATCGAATATTCATGTGATAGGAAAAGTCAGGAGAGTGCAAAGGTACTGTTTTCTATCAGTTGGCAAGCTGCGCACACAATCCCAGTGTTGTACAGCTTCCTTCTTCACCTTTCCGACGCTGCCGCTCTCTCCGGCTCCCTGAGCCGAAGAAGCGGCTTCTTCGCGCAAAGACGATTGTACCGCTCACAGTGTTCTCGTTAGAGCGGCTTCTGCCGAAAGAAGCCCGGAAGCGGCGCTTAGCTCCAGAGAGCATCGTACCTTCGTCTTTAGTGTCTTTTGTGGTCTACATCCTAGCAGAAAGCTTTTCCACTCTGTCAGGCAAGGAAAACCTGCCGGAGCACAGAAAACATCTCCCATCGTGTTCTGGACGTTGTACGGAGGTCTGCCAAGTGTTTGGCATAAAGAAAAGAAAAGCTGTCCAAAACAGCTTCCAGTCGAATATTCATGTGATTACAAAAGTCAGGAGAATGGTAAGGTACTGTTTTCTATCAGATGGCAAGCTGTGCACACAATCCTAGTGTTGTACAGCTTCCTTCTTCACCTTTCCGATGCTGCCGCTCTCTCCGGCTCCCTGAGCCGAAGAAGCGGCTTCTTCGCGCAAAGACGATTGTACCGCTCACAGTGTTCTCCTTAGAGCGGCTTCTGCCGAAAGAAGCCCGGGAGCGGCGCTTAGCTCCGGAGAGCATCGTACCTTCGTCTTTAGCGTCTTTTGTGGTCTACATCCTAGCAGAAAGATTTTCCACTCTGTCAGCAAGGAAAACCTGTACCAGCACAGAAAACATCTCCCAACGTGATCTGGACGTTTTACGGAGGTCTGCCAAGTGTTTGGCATAAAGAAAAGAAAAGCTGTCCAAAACAGCTTCCAATCGAATATTCATGTGATAGGAAAAGTCAGGAGAGTGCAAAGGTACTGTTTTCTATCAGTTGGCAAGTTGAGCACACATTCCCAGTGTTGTACAGCATCCTTCTTCACCTTTCCGATGCTGCCGCTCTCTCCGGCTCCCGGAGCCGAAGAAGCGGCTTCTTCGCGCAAAGACGATTGTACCGCTCACAGTGTTCTCGTTAGAGCGGCTTCTGCCGAAAGAAGCCCGGGAGCGGCGCTTAGCTCCGGAGAGCATCGTGCCTTCGTCTTTAGCGTCTTTTGTGGTCTACATCTTAGCAGAAAGCTTTTCCGATCTGTCAGGCAAGGAAAACCTGCCGGAGCACAGAAAACATCTCCCTTCGTGTTCTGGACGTTGCACGGAGGTCTGCCAAGTGTTTGGCATAAAGAAAAGAAAAGCTGTCCAAAACAGCTTCCAATCGAATATTCATGTGATTACAAAAGCCAGGAGAATGGTAAGGTACTGTTTTCTATCAGTTGGCAAGTTGAGCACACATTCCCAGTGTTGTACAGCTTCCTTCTTCACCTTTCCGATGGTGCCGCTCTCTCCGGCTCCCTGAGCCGAAGAAGCGGCTTCTTCGCGCAAAGAAGATTTTACCGCTCACAGTGCTCTCTTAGCGCGGCTTCTGCCGAAAGAAGCCCGGAAGCGGCGCTCAGCTCCGGAGAGCATCGTACCTTCGTCTTTAGCGTCTTTTGTGGTCTACATCCTAGCAGAAAGATTTTCCACTCTGTCTGGCAAGGAAAACCTGCGCCAGCACAGAAAACATCTCCCAACGTGATCTGGACGTTGTACGGATGTCTTCCAAGTGTTTGACAAGAAGAGAAGAAAAGTTGTCCAAAACAGCTTCCAATCGAATATTCATGTGATAGGAAAAGTCAGGAGAGTGCACAGGTACTGTTTTCTATCAGTTGCCAATTTGAGCACACAATCCCAGTGTTGTACAGCTTCCTTCTTCACCTTTCCGATGCTGCCGCTCTCTCCGGCTCGCGGATCCGAAGAAGCGGC
The DNA here is from genome assembly GCF_027887145.1 of Ammospiza caudacuta. Taxonomy (NCBI): domain Eukaryota; kingdom Metazoa; phylum Chordata; class Aves; order Passeriformes; family Passerellidae; genus Ammospiza; species Ammospiza caudacuta. The sequence continues at coordinate 23,613,576 of NC_080597.1, read as the reverse complement.
TTCTTCGCGCAAAGACGACTGTACCGCTCACAGTGCTCTCGTTAGCGCGGCTTCTGCCGAAAGAAGCCCGGGAGCGGCGCTTAGCTCCGGAGAGCATCGTACCTTCGTCTTTAGCGTCTTTTGTTGGTCTACATCCTAGCAGAAAGCTTTTCCACTCTGTCTGGCAAGGAAAACCTGTGCCAGCACAGAAAACATCTCCCAACATATTCTGGACGTTGCACGGAGGTCTTCCAAGTGTTTGGCATAAAGAAAAGAAAAGCTGTCCAAAACAGCTTCCAATCGAATATTCATGTGATAGGAAAAGTCAGGAGAGTGCAAAGGTACTGTTTTCTATCAGTTGGCAATTTGAGCACACAATCCCAGTGTTGTACAGCTTCCTTCTTCACCTTTCCGATGCTGCCGCTCTCTCCGGCTCCTGGAGCCGAAGAAGCGGCTTCTTCGCGCAAAGACGATTGTACCGCTCACAGTGCTCTCTTAGCGCGGCTTCTGCCGAAAGAAGCCCGGGAGCGGCGCTTAGCTCCGGAGAGCATCGTACCTTCGTCTTTAGCGTCTTTTGTGGTCTACATCCTAGCAGAAAGCATTTCCACTATGTCTGGCAAGGAAAACCTGCGGGAGCACAGAAAACATCTCCCAACGTGATCTGGACGTTGTACGGAGGTCTGCCAAGTGTTTGACAAGAAGAGAAGAAAAGTTGTCCAAAACAGCTTCCAATCGAATATTCATGTGATAGGAAAAGTCAGGAGAGTGCAAAGGTACTGTTTTCTATCAGTTGGCAAGTTGAGCACACAATCCCAGTGTTGTACAGCTTCCTTCTTCACCTTTCCGATGCTGCCGCTCTCTCCGGCTCCCTGAGCCGAAGAAGCGGCTTCTTCGCGCAAAGACGATTGTACCGCTCACAGTGCTCTCTTAGCGCGGCTTCTGCCGAAAGAAGCCCGGGAGCGGCGCTTAGCTCCGGAGAGCATCGTACCTTCGTCTTTAGCGTCTTTTGTGGTCTACATCCTAGCAGAAAGCTTTTCCACTCTGTCTGGCAAGGAAAACCTGTACCAGCACAGAAAACATCTCCCGTCGTGTTCTGGACGTTGCACGGAGGTCTGCCAAGTGTTTGGCATAAAGAAAAGAAAAGTTGTCCAAAACAGCTTCCAATCGAATATTCATGTGATAGGAAAAGTCAGGAGAGTGCAAAGGTACTGTTTTCTATCAGTTGGCAAGTTGCGCACACAATCCCAGTGTTGTACAGCTTCCTTCTTCACCTTTCCGATGCTGCCGCTCTCTCCGGCTCCCGGAGCCGAAGAAGCGGCTTCTTCGCGCAAAGAAGATTGTACCACTCCCAGTGCACTCTTAGCGCCGCTTCTGCCGAAAGAAGCCCGGGAGCGGCGCTTAGCTCCGGAGAGCATCGTACCTTCGTCTTTAGTGTCTTTTGTGGTCTATATCCTAGCAGAAGGCTTTTCCACTACGTCTGGCAAGGAGACAGTGTGCCAACACAGAAAACATCTCCCGTCGTGTTCTGGACGTTGTATGGACGTCTGCCAAGTGTTTGGCATAAAGGAAAGAAAAGTTGTCCAAAACAGCTTCCAATCGAATATTCATGTGATAGGAAAAGTCAGGAGAGTGCAAAGGTACTGTTTTCTATCAGTTGGCAAGCTGTGCACACAATCCTAGTGTTGTACAGCTTCCTTCTTCACCTTTCCGATGCTGCCGCTCTCTCCGGCTCGCGGATCCGAAGAAGCGGCTTCTTCGCGCAAAGACGACTGTACCGGTCACAGTGCTCTCTTAGCGCGGCTTCTGCCGAAAGAAGCCCGGGAGCGGCGCTTAGCTCCGGAGAGCATCGTACCTTCGTCTTTAGCGTCTTTTGTGGTCTACATCCTAGCAGAAAGCTTTTCCACTCTGTCTGGCAAGGAAAACCTGTACCAGCACAGAATACATCTCCCATCGTGTTCTGGACGTTGCACGGAGGTCTGCCAAGTGTTTGGAATTAAGAAAACAAAAGCCGTCCAAAACAGCTTCCAATCGAATATTCATGTGATAGGAAAAGTCAGGAGAGTGCAAAGGTACTGTTTTCTATCAGTTGGCAAGCTGCGCACACAATCCCAGTGTTGTACAGCTTCCTTCTTCACCTTTCCGACGCTGCCGCTCTCTCCGGCTCCCTGAGCCGAAGAAGCGGCTTCTTCGCGCAAAGACGATTGTACCGCTCACAGTGTTCTCGTTAGAGCGGCTTCTGCCGAAAGAAGCCCGGAAGCGGCGCTTAGCTCCAGAGAGCATCGTACCTTCGTCTTTAGTGTCTTTTGTGGTCTACATCCTAGCAGAAAGCTTTTCCACTCTGTCAGGCAAGGAAAACCTGCCGGAGCACAGAAAACATCTCCCATCGTGTTCTGGACGTTGTACGGAGGTCTGCCAAGTGTTTGGCATAAAGAAAAGAAAAGCTGTCCAAAACAGCTTCCAATCGAATATTCATGTGATTACAAAAGTCAGGAGAATGGTAAGGTACTGTTTTCTATCAGATGGCAAGCTGTGCACACAATCCTAGTGTTGTACAGCTTCCTTCTTCACCTTTCCGATGCTGCCGCTCTCTCCGGCTCCCTGAGCCGAAGAAGCGGCTTCTTCGCGCAAAGACGATTGTACCGCTCACAGTGTTCTCCTTAGAGCGGCTTCTGCCGAAAGAAGCCCGGGAGCGGCGCTTAGCTCCGGAGAGCATCGTACCTTCGTCTTTAGCGTCTTTTGTGGTCTACATCCTAGCAGAAAGATTTTCCACTCTGTCAGCAAGGAAAACCTGTACCAGCACAGAAAACATCTCCCAACGTGATCTGGACGTTATACGGAGGTCTGCCAAGTGTTTGGCATAAAGAAAAGAAAAGCTGTCCAAAACAGCTTCCAATCGAATATTCATGTGATAGGAAAAGTCAGGAGAGTGCAAAGGTACTGTTTTCTATCAGTTGGCAAGTTGAGCACACATTCCCAGTGTTGTACAGCATCCTTCTTCACCTTTCCGATGCTGCCGCTCTCTCCGGCTCCCGGAGCCGAAGAAGCGGCTTCTTCGCGCAAAGACGATTGTACCGCTCACAGTGTTCTCGTTAGAGCGGCTTCTGCCGAAAGAAGCCCGGGAGCGGCGCTTAGCTCCGGAGAGCATCGTGCCTTCGTCTTTAGCGTCTTTTGTGGTCTACATCTTAGCAGAAAGCTTTTCCAATCTGTCAGGCAAGGAAAACCTGCCGGAGCACAGAAAACATCTCCCTTCGTGTTCTGGACGTTGCACGGAGGTCTGCCAAGTGTTTGGCATAAAGAAAAGAAAAGCTGTCCAAAACAGCTTCCAATCGAATATTCATGTGATTACAAAAGTCAGGAGAATGGTAAGGTACTGTTTTCTATCAGTTGGCAAGTTGAGCACACATTCCCAGTGTTGTACAGCTTCCTTCTTCACCTTTCCAATGCTGCCGCTCTCTCCGGCTCCCTGAGCCGAAGAAGCGGCTTCTTCGCGCAAAGAAGATTTTACCGCTCACAGTGCTCTCTTAGCGCGGCTTCTGCCGAAAGAAGCCCGGAAGCGGCGCTCAGCTCCGGAGAGCATCGTACCTTCGTCTTTAGCGTCTTTTGTGGTCTACATCCTAGCAGAAAGATTTTCCACTCTGTCTGGCAAGGAAAACCTGCGCCAGCACAGAAAACATCTCCCAACGTGATCTGGACGTTGTACGGATGTCTTCCAAGTGTTTGACAAGAAGAGAAGAAAAGTTGTCCAAAACAGCTTCCAATCGAATATTCATGTGATAGGAAAAGTCAGGAGAGTGCACAGGTACTGTTTTCTATCAGTTGCCAATTTGAGCACACAATCCCAGTGTTGTACAGCTTCCTTCTTCACCTTTCCGATGCTGCCGCTCTCTCTGGCTCGCGGATCCGAAGAAGCGGCTTCTTCGCGCAAAGACGACTGTACCGCTCACAGTGCTCTCGTTAGCGCGGCTTCTGCCGAAAGAAGCCCGGGAGCGGCGCTTAGCTCCGGAGAGCATCGTACCTTCGTCTTTAGCGTCTTTTGTTGGTCTACATCCTAGCAGAAAGCTTTTCCACTCTGTCTGGCAAGGAAAACCTGTGCCAGCACAGAAAACATCTCCCAACATATTCTGGACGTTGCACGGAGGTCTTCCAAGTGTTTGGCATAAAGAAAAGAAAAGCTGTCCAAAACAGCTTCCAATCGAATATTCATGTGATAGGAAAAGTCAGGAGAGTGCAAAGGTACTGTTTTCTATCAGTTGGCAATTTGAGCACACAATCCCAGTGTTGTACAGCTTCCTTCTTCACCTTTCCGATGCTGCCGCTCTCTCCGGCTCCCGGAGCCGAAGAAGCGGCTTCTTCGCGCAAAGACGATTGTACCGCTCACAGTGCTCTCTTAGCGCGGCTTCTGCCGAAAGAAGCCCGGGAGCGGCGCTTAGCTCCGGAGAGCATCGTACCTTCGTCTTTAGTGTCTTTTGTGGTCTACATCCTAGCAGAAAGCTTTTCCACTATGTCAGGCAAGGAAAACCTGCGGGAGCACAGAAAACATCTCCCAACGTGATCTGGACGTTGTACGGAGGTCTGCCAAGTGTTTGACAAGAAGAGAAGAAAAGTTGTCCAAAACAGCTTCCAATCGAATATTCATGTGATAGGAAAAGTCAGGAGAGTGCAAAGGTACTGTTTTCTATCAGTTGGCAAGTTGAGCACACAATCCCAGTGTTGTACAGCTTCCTTCTTCACCTTTCCGATGCTGCCGCTCTCTCCGGCTCCCGGAGCCGAAGAAGCGGCTTCTTCGCGCAAAGACGATTGTACCGCTCACAGTGCTCTCTTAGCGCGGCTTCTGCCGAAAGAAGCCCGGGAGCGGCGCTTAGCTCCGGAGAGCATCGTACCTTCGTCTTTAGCGTCTTTTGTGGTCTACATCCTAGCAGAAAGCTTTTCCACTCTGTCTGGCAAGGAAAACCTGTACCAGCACAGAAAACATCTCCCGTCGTGTTCTGGACGTTGCACGGACGTCTGCCAAGTGTTTGGCATAAAGAAAAGAAAAGTTGTCCAAAACAGCTTCCAATCGAATATTCATGTGATAGGAAAAGTCAGGAGAGTGCAAAGGTACTGTTTTCTATCAGTTGGCAAGTTGCGCACACAATCCCAGTGTTGTACAGCTTCCTTCTTCACCTTTCCGATGCTGCCGCTCTCTCCGGCTCCCGGAGCCGAAGAAGCGGCTTCTTCGCGCAAAGAAGATTGTACCACTCCCAGTGCACTCTTAGCGCCGCTTCTGCTGAAAGAAGCCCGGGAGCGGCGCTTAGCTCCGGAGAGCATCGTACCTTCGTCTTTAGTGTCTTTTGTGGTCTATATCCTAGCAGAAGGCTTTTCCACTACGTCTGGCAAGGAGACAGTGTGCCAACACAGAAAACATCTCCCGTCGTGTTCTGGACGTTGTATGGACGTCTGCCAAGTGTTTGGCATAAAGGAAAGAAAAGTTGTCCAAAACAGCTTCCAATCGAATATTCATGTGATAGGAAAAGTCAGGAGAGTGCAAAGGTACTGTTTTCTATCAGTTGGCAAGCTGTGCACACAATCCTAGTGTTGTACAGCTTCCTTCTTCACCTTTCCGATGCTGCCGCTCTCTCCGGCTCGCGGATCCGAAGAAGCGGCTTCTTCGCGCAAAGACGATTGTACCGCTCACAGTGCTCTCTTAGCGCAGCTTCTGCCGAAAGAAGCCCGGGAGCGGAGTTTAGATCCGGAGAGCATCGTACCTTCGTCTTTAGCGTCTTTTGTGGTCTACATCCTAGCAGAAAGCTTTTCCACTCTGTCAGGCAAAGAAAACCTGTACCAGCACAGAAAACATCTCCCGTCGTGTTCTGGACGCTGCACGGAGGTCTGCCAAGTGTTTGGCATAAAGAAAAGTAAAGCTGTCCAAAACAGCTTCCAATCGAATATTCATGTGATTACAAAAGTCAGGAGAATGGTATGGTACTGTTTTCTATCAGTTGGCAAGCTGTGCACAAAATCCTAGTGTTGTACAGCTTCCTTCTTCACCTTTCCGATGCTGCCGCTCTCTCCGGCTCGCGGAGCCGAAGAAGCGGCTTCTTCGCGCAAAGACGATTGTACCGCTCACAGTGTTCTCGTTAGAGCGGCTTCTGCCGAAAGAAGCCCGGGAGCGGCGCTTAGCTCCGGAGAGCATCGTACCTTCGTCTTTAGTGTCTTTTGTGGTCTACATCCTAGCAGAAAGCTTTTCCACTCTGTCTGGCAAGGAAAACCTGCCGGAGCACAGAAAACATCTCCCAACATATTCTGGACGTTGTACTGAGGTCTGCCAAGTGTTTGGCATAAAGAAATGAAAAGCTGTCCAAAACAGCTTCCAATCGAATATTCATGTGATAGGAAAAGTCAGGAGAGTGCAAAGGTACTGTTTTCTATCAGTTGGCAAGTTGAGCACACAATCCCAGTGTTGTACAGCTTCCTTCTTCACCTTTCCGATGCTGCTGCTCTCTCCGGATCGCGGAGCCGAAGAAGCGGCTTCTTCGCGCAAAGACGATTGTACCGCTCACAGTGCTCTCGTTTGAGCGGCTTCTGCCGAAAGAAGCCCGGGAGCGGCGCTTAGCTCCGGAGAGCATCGTACCTTCGTCTTTAGCGTCTTTTGTGGTCTACATCCTAGCAGAAAGCTTTTCCACTCTGTCTGGCAAGGAAAACCTGTACCAGCACAGAATACATCTCCCATCGTGTTCTGGACGTTGCACGGAGGTCTGCCAAGTGTTTGGCATTAAGAAAACAAAAGCCGTCCAAAACAGCTTCCAATCGAATATTCATGTGATAGGAAAAGTCAGGAGAGTGCAAAGGTACTGTTTTCTATCAGTTGGCAAGCTGCGCACACAATCCCAGTGTTGTACAGCTTCCTTCTTCACCTTTCCGACGCTGCCGCTCTCTCCAGCTCCCTGAGCCGAAGAAGCGGCTTCTTCGCGCAAAGACGATTGTACCGCTCACAGTGTTCTCGTTAGAGCGGCTTCTGCCGAAAGAAGCCCGGAAGCGGCGCTTAGCTCCAGAGAGCATCGTACCTTCGTCTTTAGTGTCTTTTGTGGTCTACATCCTAGCAGAAAGCTTTTCCACTCTGTCTGGCAAGGAAAACCTGTACCAGCACAGAAAACATCTCCCATCGTGTTCTGGACGTTGTACGGAGGTCTGCCAAGTGTTTGGCATAAAGAAAAGAAAAGCTGTCCAAAACAGCTTCCAATCGAATATTCATGTGATTACAAAAGTCAGGAGAATGGTAAGGTACTGTTTTCTATCAGATGGCAAGCTGTGCACACAATCCTAGTGTTGTACAGCTTCCTTCTTCACCTTTCCGATGCTGCCGCTCTCTCCGGCTCCCTGAGCCGAAGAAGCGGCTTCTTCGCGCAAAGACGATTGTACCGCTCACAGTGTTCTCCTTAGAGCGGCTTCTGCCGAAAGAAGCCCGGGAGCGGCGCTTAGCTCCGGAGAGCATCGTACCTTCGTCTTTAGCGTCTTTTGTGGTCTACATCCTAGCAGAAAGATTTTCCACTCTGTCAGCAAGGAAAACCTGTACCAGCACAGAAAACATCTCCCAACGTGATCTGGACGTTTTACGGAGGTCTGCCAAGTGTTTGGCATAAAGAAAAGAAAAGCTGTCCAAAACAGCTTCCAATCGAATATTCATGTGATAGGAAAAGTCAGGAGAGTGCAAAGGTACTGTTTTCTATCAGTTGGCAAGTTGAGCACACATTCCCAGTGTTGTACAGCATCCTTCTTCACCTTTCCGATGCTGCCGCTCTCTCCGGCTCCCGGAGCCGAAGAAGCGGCTTCTTCGCGCAAAGACGATTGTACCGCTCACAGTGTTCTCGTTAGAGCGGCTTCTGCCGAAAGAAGCCCGGGAGTGGCGCTTAGCTCCGGAGAGCATCGTGCCTTCGTCTTTAGCGTCTTTTGTGGTCTACATCTTAGCAGAAAGCTTTTCCAATCTGTCAGGCAAGGAAAACCTGCCGGAGCACAGAAAACATCTCCCTTCGTGTTCTGGACGTTGCACGGAGGTCTGCCAAGTGTTTGGCATAAAGAAAAGAAAAGCTGTCCAAAACAGCTTCCAATCGAATATTCATGTGATTACAAAAGTCAGGAGAATGGTAAGGTACTGTTTTCTATCAGTTGGCAAGTTGAGCACACATTCCCAGTGTTGTACAGCTTCCTTCTTCACCTTTCCGATGGTGCCGCTCTCTCCGGCTCCCTGAGCCGAAGAAGCGGCTTCTTCGCGCAAAGAAGATTTTACCGCTCACAGTGCTCTCTTAGCGCGGCTTCTGCCGAAAGAAGCCCGGAAGCGGCGCTCAGCTCCGGAGAGCATCGTACCTTCGTCTTTAGCGTCTTTTGTGGTCTACATCCTAGCAGAAAGATTTTCCACTCTGTCTGGCAGGGAAAACCTGCGCCAGCACAGAAAACATCTCCCAACGTGATCTGGACGTTGTACGGATGTCTTCCAAGTGTTTGACAAGAAGAGAAGAAAAGTTGTCCAAAACAGCTTCCAATCGAATATTCATGTGATAGGAAAAGTCAGGAGAGTGCACAGGTACTGTTTTCTATCAGTTGCCAATTTGAGCACACAATCCCAGTGTTGTACAGCTTCCTTCTTCACCTTTCCGATGCTGCCGCTCTCTCCGGCTCGCGGATCCGAAGAAGCGGCTTCTTCGCGCAAAGACGACTGTACCGCTCACAGTGCTCTCGTTAGCGCGGCTTCTGCCGAAAGAAGCCCGGGAGCGGCGCTTAGCTCCGGAGAGCATCGTACCTTCGTCTTTAGCGTCTTTTGTTGGTCTACATCCTAGCAGAAAGCTTTTCCACTCTGTCTGGCAAGGAAAACCTGTGCCAGCACAGAAAACATCTCCCAACATATTCTGGACGTTGCACGGAGGTCTTCCAAGTGTTTGGCATAAAGAAAAGAAAAGCTGTCCAAAACAGCTTCCAATCGAATATTCATGTGATAGGAAAAGTCAGGAGAGTGCAAAGGTACTGTTTTCTATCAGTTGGCAATTTGAGCACACAATCCCAGTGTTGTACAGCTTCCTTCTTCACCTTTCCGATGCTGCCGCTCTCTCCGGCTCCTGGAGCCGAAGAAGCGGCTTCTTCGCGCAAAGACGATTGTACCGCTCACAGTGCTCTCTTAGCGCGGCTTCTGCCGAAAGAAGCCCGGGAGCGGCGCTTAGCTCCGGAGAGCATCGTACCTTCGTCTTTAGCGTCTTTTGTGGTCTACATCCTAGCAGAAAGCTTTTCCACTATGTCAGGCAAGGAAAACCTGCGGGAGCACAGAAAACATCTCCCAACGTGATCTGGACGTTGTACGGAGGTCTGCCAAGTGTTTGACAAGAAGAGAAGAAAAGTTGTCCAAAACAGCTTCCAATCGAATATTCATGTGATAGGAAAAGTCAGGAGAGTGCAAAGGTACTGTTTTCTATCAGTTGGCAAGTTGAGCACACAATCCCAGTGTTGTACAGCTTCCTTCTTCACCTTTCCGATGCTGCCGCTCTCTCCGGCTCCCGGAGCCGAAGAAGCGGCTTCTTCGCGCAAAGACGATTGTACCGCTCACAGTGCTCTCTTAGCGCGGCTTCTGCCGAAAGAAGCCCGGGAGCGGCGCTTAGCTCCGGAGAGCATCGTACCTTCGTCTTTAGCGTCTTTTGTGGTCTACATCCTAGCAGAAAGCTTTTCCACTCTGTCTGGCAAGGAAAACCTGTACCAGCACAGAAAACATCTCCCGTCGTGTTCTGGACGTTGCACGGAGGTCTGCCAAGTGTTTGGCATAAAGAAAAGAAAAGTTGTCCAAAACAGCTTCCAATCGAATATTCATGTGATAGGAAAAGTCAGGAGAGTGCAAAGGTACTGTTTTCTATCAGTTGGCAAGTTGCGCACACAATCCCAGTGTTGTACAGCTTCCTTCTTCACCTTTCCGATGCTGCCGCTCTCTCCGGCTCCCGGAGCCGAAGAAGCGGCTTCTTCGCGCAAAGAAGATTGTACCACTCCCAGTGCACTCTTAGCGCCGCTTCTGCCGAAAGAAGCCCGGGAGCGGCGCTTAGCTCCGGAGAGCATCGTACCTTCGTCTTTAGTGTCTTTTGTGGTCTATATCCTAGCAGAAGGCTTTTCCACTACGTCTGGCAAGGAGACAGTGTGCCAACACAGAAAACATCTCCCGTCGTGTTCTGGACGTTGTATGGACGTCTGCCAAGTGTTTGGCATAAAGGAAAGAAAAGTTGTCCAAAACAGCTTCCAATCGAATATTCATGTGATAGGAAAAGTCAGGAGAGTGCAAAGGTACTGTTTTCTATCAGTTGGCAAGCTGTGCACACAATCCTAGTGTTGTACAGCTTCCTTCTTCACCTTTCCGATGCTGCCGCTCTCTCCGGCTCGCGGATCCGAAGAAGCGGCTTCTTCGCGCAAAGACGACTGTACCGGTCACAGTGCTCTCTTAGCGCGGCTTCTGCCGAAAGAAGCCCGGGAGCGGCGCTTAGCTCCGGAGAGCATCGTACCTTCGTCTTTAGCGTCTTTTGTGGTCTACATCCTAGCAGAAAGCTTTTCCACTCTGTCTGGCAAGGAAAACCTGTACCAGCACAGAATACATCTCCCATCGTGTTCTGGACGTTGCACGGAGGTCTGCCAAGTGTTTGGCATTAAGAAAACAAAAGCCGTCCAAAACAGCTTCCAATCGAATATTCATGTGATAGGAAAAGTCAGGAGAGTGCAAAGGTACTGTTTTCTATCAGTTGGCAAGCTGCGCACACAATCCCAGTGTTGTACAGCTTCCTTCTTCACCTTTCCGACGCTGCCGCTCTCTCCGGCTCCCTGAGCCGAAGAAGCGGCTTCTTCGCGCAAAGACGATTGTACCGCTCACAGTGTTCTCGTTAGAGCGGCTTCTGCCGAAAGAAGCCCGGAAGCGGCGCTTAGCTCCAGAGAGCATCGTACCTTCGTCTTTAGTGTCTTTTGTGGTCTACATCCTAGCAGAAAGCTTTTCCACTCTGTCAGGCAAGGAAAACCTGCCGGAGCACAGAAAACATCTCCCATCGTGTTCTGGACGTTGTACGGAGGTCTGCCAAGTGTTTGGCATAAAGAAAAGAAAAGCTGTCCAAAACAGCTTCCAATCGAATATTCATGTGATTACAAAAGTCAGGAGAATGGCAAGGTACTGTTTTCTATCAGATGGCAAGCTGTGCACACAATCCTAGTGTTGTACAGCTTCCTTCTTCACCTTTCCGATGCTGCCGCTCTCTCCGGCTCCCTGAGCCGAAGAAGCGGCTTCTTCGCGCAAAGACGATTGTACCGCTCACAGTGTTCTCCTTAGAGCGGCTTCTGCCGAAAGAAGCCCGGGAGCGGCGCTTAGCTCCGGAGAGCATCGTACCTTCGTCTTTAGCGTCTTTTGTGGTCTACATCCTAGCAGAAAGATTCTCCACTCTGTCAGCAAGGAAAACCTGTACCAGCACAGAAAACATCTCCCAACGTGATCTGGACGTTTTACGGAGGTCTGCCAAGTGTTTGGCATAAAGAAAAGAAAAGCTGTCCAAAACAGCTTCCAATCGAATATTCATGTGATAGGAAAAGTCAGGAGAGTGCAAAGGTACTGTTTTCTATCAGTTGGCAAGTTGAGCACACATTCCCAGTGTTGTACAGCATCCTTCTTCACCTTTCCGATGCTGCCGCTCTCTCCGGCTCCCGGAGCCGAAGAAGCGGCTTCTTCGCGCAAAGACGATTGTACCGCTCACAGTGTTCTCGTTAGAGCGGCTTCTGCCGAAAGAAGCCCGGGAGCGGCGCTTAGCTCCGGAGAGCATCGTGCCTTCGTCTTTAGCGTCTTTTGTGGTCTACATCTTAGCAGAAAGCTTTTCCAATCTGTCAGGCAAGGAAAACCTGCCGGAGCACAGAAAACATCTCCCTTCGTGTTCTGGACGTTGCACGGAGGTCTGCCAAGTGTTTGGCATAAAGAAAAGAAAAGCTGTCCAAAACAGCTTCCAATCGAATATTCATGTGATTACAAAAGTCAGGAGAATGGTAAGGTACTGTTTTCTATCAGTTGGCAAGTTGAGCACACATTCCCAGTGTTGTACAGCTTCCTTCTTCACCTTTCCGATGGTGCCGCTCTCTCCGGCTCCCTGAGCCGAAGAAGCGGCTTCTTCGCGCAAAGAAGATTTTACCGCTCACAGTGCTCTCTTAGCGCGGCTTCTGCCGAAAGAAGCCCGGAAGCGGCGCTCAGCTCCGGAGAGCATCGTACCTTCGTCTTTAGCGTCTTTTGTGGTCTACATCCTAGCAGAAAGATTTTCCACTCTGTCTGGCAAGGAAAACCTGCGCCAGCACAGAAAACATCTCCCAACGTGATCTGGACGTTGTACGGATGTCTTCCAAGTGTTTGACAAGAAGAGAAGAAAAGTTGTCCAAAACAGCTTCCAATCGAATATTCATGTGATAGGAAAAGTCAGGAGAGTGCACAGGTACTGTTTTCTATCAGTTGCCAATTTGAGCACACAATCCCAGTGTTGTACAGCTTCCTTCTTCACCTTTCCGATGCTGCCGCTCTCTCCGGCTCGCGGATCCGAAGAAGCGGCTTCTTCGCGCAAAGACGACTGTACCGCTCACAGTGCTCTCGTTAGCGCGGCTTCTGCCGAAAGAAGCCCGGGAGCGGCGCTTAGCTCCGGAGAGCATCGTACCTTCGTCTTTAGCGTCTTTTGTTGGTCTACATCCTAGCAGAAAGCTTTTCCACTCTGTCTGGCAAGGAAAACCTGTGCCAGCACAGAAAACATCTCCCAACATATTCTGGACGTTGCACGGAGGTCTTCCAAGTGTTTGGCATAAAGAAAAGAAAAGCTGTCCAAAACAGCTTCCAATCGAATATTCATGTGATAGGAAAAGTCAGGAGAGTGCAAAGGTACTGTTTTCTATCAGTTGGCAATTTGAGCACACAATCCCAGTGTTGTACAGCTTCCTTCTTCACCTTTCCGATGCTGCCGCTCTCTCCGGCTCCTGGAGCCGAAGAAGCGGCTTCTTCGCGCAAAGACGATTGTACCGCTCACAGTGCTCTCTTAGCGCGGCTTCTGCCGAAAGAAGCCCGGGAGCGGCGCTTAGCTCCGGAGAGCATCGTACCTTCGTCTTTAGCGTCTTTTGTGGTCTACATCCTAGCAGAAAGCTTTTCCACTCTGTCTGGCAAGGAAAACCTGCCGGAGCACAGAAAACATCTCCCAACATATTCTGGACGTTGTACTGAGGTCTGCCAAGTGTTTGGCATAAAGAAATGAAAAGCTGTCCAAAACAGCTTCCAATCGAATATTCATGTGATAGGAAAAGTCAGGAGAGTGCAAAGGTACTGTTTTCTATCAGTTGGCAAGTTGAGCACACAATCCCAGTGTTGTACAGCTTCCTTCTTCACCTTTCCGATGCTGCCGCTCTCTCCGGATCGCGGAGCCGAAGAAGCGGCTTCTTCACGCAAAGACGATTGTACCGCTCACAGTGCTCTCGTTAGAGCGGCTTCTGCCGAAAGAAGCCCGGGAGCGGCGCTTAGCTCCAGACAGCATCGTACCTTCGCCTTTAGCGTCTTTTGTGGTCTACATCCTAGCAGAAAGCTTTTCCACTCTGTCAGGCAAGGAAAACCTGCCGGAGCACAGAAAACATCTCCCATCGTTTTCTGGACGTTGCACGGAGGTCTGCCAAGTGTTTGACAAGAAGAGAAGAAAAGTTGTCCAAAACAGCTTCCAATCGAATATTCATGTGATAGGAAAAGTCAGGAGAGTGCAAAGGTACTGTTTTCTATCAGTTGGCAAGTTGCGCACACAATCCCAGTGTTGTACAGCTTCCTTCTTCACCTTTCCGATGCTGCCGCTCTCTCCGGCTCCCGGAGCCGAAGAAGCGGCTTCTTCGCGCAAAGAAGATTGTACCACTCCCAGTGCACTCTTAGCGCCGCTTCTGCCGAAAGAAGCCCGGGAGCGGCGCTTAGCTCCGGAGAGCATCGTACCTTCGTCTTTAGTGTCTTTTGTGGTCTATATCCTAGCAGAAGGCTTTTCCACTACGTCTGGCAAGGAGACAGTGTGCCAACACAGAAAACATCTCCCTTCGTGTTCTGGACGTTGTATGGACGTCTGCCAAGTGTTTGGCATAAAGGAAAGAAAAGCTGTCCAAAACAGCTTCCAATCGAATATTCATGTGATAGGAAAAGTCAGGAGAGTGCAAAGGTACTGTTTTCTATCAGTTGGCAAGCTGTGCACACAATCCTAGTGTTGTACAGCTTCCTTCTTCACCTTTCCGATGCTGCCGCTCTCTCCGGCTCGCGGATCCGAAGAAGCGGCTTCTTCGCGCAAAGACGATTGTACCGCTCACAGTGCTCTCTTAGCGCGGCTTCTGCCGAAAGAAGCCCGGGAGCGGAGTTTAGATCCGGAGAGCATCGTACCTTCGTCTTTAGCGTCTTTTGTGGTCTACATCCTAGCAGAAAGCTTTTCCACTCTGTCAGGCAAAGAAAACCTGTACCAGCACAGAAAACATCTCCCATCGTGTTCTGGACGCTGCACGGAGGTCTGCCAAGTGTTTGGCATAAAGAAAAGAAAAGCTGTCCAAAACAGCTTCCAATCGAATATTCATGTGATTACAAAAGTCAGGAGAATGGTATGGTACTGTTTTCTATCAGTTGGCAAGCTGTGCACAAAATCCTAGTGTTGTACAGCTTCCTTCTTCACCTTTCCGATGCTGCCGCTCTCTCCGGCTCCCGGAGCCGAAGAAGCGGCTTCTTCGCGCAAAGACGATTGTACCGCTCACAGTGTTCTCGTTAGAGCGGCTTCTGCCGAAAGAAGCCCGGGAGCGGCCCTTAGCTCCGGAGAGCATCGTACCTTCGTCTTTAGTGTCTTTTGTGGTCTACATCCTAGCAGAAAGCTTTTCCACTCTGTCTGGCAAGGAAAACCTGCCGGAGCACAGAAAACATCTCCCAACATATTCTGGACGTTGTACTGAGGTCTGCCAAGTGTTTGGCATAAAGAAATGAAAAGCTGTCCAAAACAGCTTCCAATCGAATATTCATGTGATAGGAAAAGTCAGGAGAGTGCAAAGGTACTGTTTTCTATCAGTTGGCAAGTTGAGCACACAATCCCAGTGTTGTACAGCTTCCTTCTTCACCTTTCCGATGCTGCCGCTCTCTCCGGATCGCGGAGCCGAAGAAGCGGCTTCTTCACGCAAAGACGATTGTACCGCTCACAGTGCTCTCGTTAGAGCGGCTTCTGCCGAAAGAAGCCCGGGAGCGGCGCTTAGCTCCGGAGAGCATCGTACCTTCGCCTTTAGCGTCTTTTGTGGTCTACATCCTAGCAGAAAGCTTTTCCACTCTGTCAGGCAAGGAAAACCTGCCGGAGCACAGAAAACATCTCCCATCGTTTTCTGGACGTTGCACGGAGGTCTGCCAAGTGTTTGACAAGAAGAGAAGAAAAGTTGTCCAAAACAGCTTCCAATCGAATATTCATGTGATAGGAAAAGTCAGGAGAGTGCAAAGGTACTGTTTTCTATCAGTTGGCAAGTTGCGCACACAATCCCAGTGTTGTACAGCTTCCTTCTTCACCTTTCCGATGCTGCCGCTCTCTCCGGCTCCCGGAGCCGAAGAAGCGGCTTCTTCGCGCAAAGAAGATTTTACCGCTCACAGTGCTCTCTTAGCGCGGCTTCTGCCGAAAGAAGCCCGGGAGCGGCGCTTAGCTCCGGAGAGCATCGTACCTTCGTCTTTAGCGTCTTTTGTGGTCTACATCCTAGCAGAAAGCTTTTCCACTCTGTCTGGCAAGGAAAACCTGTACCAGCACAGAAAACATCTCCCAACGTGATCTGGACGTTGTACGGAGGTCTGCCAAGTGTTTGACAAGAAGAGAAGAAAAGTTGTCCAAAACAGCTTCCAATCGAATATTCATGTGATAGGAAAAGTCAGGAGAGTGCACAGGTACTGTTTTCTATCAGTTGGCAAGTTGAGCACACAATCCCAGTGTTGTACAGCTTCCTTCTTCACCTTTCCGATGCTGCCGCTCTCTCCGGCTCGCGGATCCGAAGAAGCGGCTTCTTCGCGCAAAGACGACTGTACCGGTCACAGTGCTCTCTTAGCGCGGTTTCTGCCGAAAGAAGCCCGGGAGCGGCGCTTAGCTCCGGAGAGCATCGTACCTTCATCTTTAGCGTCTTTTGTGGTCTACATCCTAGCAGAAAGCTTTTCCACTCTGTCTGGCAAGGAAAACCTGTACCAGCACAGAAAACATCTCCCAACGTGATCTGGAGGTTTTACGGAGGTCTGCCAAGTGTTTGGCATAAAGAAAAGAAAAGCTGTCCAAAACAGCTTCCAATCGAATATTCATGTGATAGGAAAAGTCAGGAGATTGCAAAGGTACTGTTTTCTATCAGTTGGCAAGTTGAGCACACATTCCCAGTGTTGTACAGCATCCTTCTTCACCTTTCCGATGCTGCCGCTCTCTCCGGCTCGCGGAGCCGAAGAAGCGGCTTATTCGCGCAAAGACGATTGTACCGCTCACAGTGTTCTCCTTAGAGCGGCTTCTGCCGAAAGAAGCCCGGGAGCGGCGCTTAGCTCCGGAGAGCATCGTACCTTCGTCTTTAGTGTCTTTTGTGGTCTACATCCTAGCAGAAAGCTTTTCCACTCTGTCTGGCAAGGAAAACCTGCGCCAGCACAGAAAACATCTCCCAACATATTCTGGACGTTGTAGTGAGGTCTGCCAAGTGTTTGGCATAAAGAAAAGAAAAGCTGTCCAAAACAGCTTCCAATCGAATATTCATGTGATAGGAAAAGTCAGGAGAGTGCAAAGGTACTGTTTTCTATCAGTTGGCAAGTTGAGCACACAATCCCAGTGTTGTACAGCTTCCTTCTTCACCTTTCCGATGCTGCCGCTCTCTCCGGCTCGCGGAGCCGAAGAAGCGACTTCTTCACGCAAAGACGATTGTACCGCTCACAGTGCTCTCGTTAGAGCGGCTTCTGCCGAAAGAAGCCCGGGAGCGGCGCTTAGCTCCAGACAGCATCGTACCTTCGCCTTTAGCGTCTTTTGTGGTCTACATCCTAGCAGAAAGCTTTTCCACTCTGTCAGGCAAGGAAAACCTGCCGGAGCACAGAAAACATCTCCCATCGTTTTCTGGACGTTGCACGGAGGTCTGCCAAGTGTTTGACAAGAAGAGAAGAAAAGTTGTCCAAAACAGCTTCCAATCGAATATTCATGTGATAGGAAAAGTCAGGAGAGTGCAAAGGTACTGTTTTCTATCAGTTGGCAAGTTGCGCACACAATCCCAGTGTTGTACAGCTTCCTTCTTCACCTTTCCGATGCTGCCGCTCTCTCCGGCTCGCGGAGCCGAAGAAGCGGCTTCTTCGCGCAAAGAAGATTTTACCGCTCACAGTGCTCTCTTAGCGCGGCTTCTGCCGAAAGAAGCCTGGGAGCGGCGCTTAGCTCCGGAGAGCATCGTACCTTCGTCTTTAGCGTCTTTTGTGGTCTACATCCTAGCAGAAAGCTTTTCCACTCTGTCTGGCAAGGAAAACCTGTACCAGCACAGAAAACATCTCCCATCGTGTTCTGGACGTTGCACGGAGGTCTGCCAAGTGTTTGGCATTAAGAAAACAAAAGCCGTCCAAAACAGCTTCCAATCGAATATTCATGTGATAGGAAAAGTCAGGAGAGTGCAAAGGTACTGTTTTCTATCAGTTGGCAAGCTGCGCACACAATCCCAGTGTTGTACAGCTTCCTTCTTCACCTTTCCGACGCTGCCGCTCTCTCCGGCTCCCGGAGCCGAAGAAGCGGCTTCTTCGCGCAAAGACGATTGTACCGCTCACAGTGTTCTCGTTAGAGCGGCTTCTGCCGAAAGAAGCCCGGAAGCGGCGCTTAGCTCCGGAGAGCATCGTACCTTCGTCTTTAGCGTCTTTTGTGGTCTACATCCTAGCAGAAAGCTTTTCCACTCTGTCAGGCAAGGAAAACCTGCCGGAGCACTGAAAACATCTCCCATCGTGTTCTGGACGTTGCACGGAGGTCTGCCAAGTGTTTGGCATAAAGAAAAGTAAAGCTGTCCAAAACAGCTTCCAATCGAATATTCATGTGATTACAAAAGTCAGGAGAATGGTAAGGTACTGTTTTCTATCAGTTGGCAAGCTGTGCACACAATCCTAGTGTTGTACCGCTTCCTTCTTCACCTTTCCGATGCTGCCGCTCTCTCCGGCTCCCTGAGCCGAAGAAGCGGCTTCTTCGCGCAAAGAAGATTTTACCGCTCACAGTGCTCTCTTAGCGCGGCTTCTGCCGAAAGAAGCCCGGGAGCGGCGCTTAGCTCCGGAGAGCATCGTACCTTCGTCTTTAGCGTCTTTTGTGGTCTACATCCTAGCAGAAAGATTTTCCACTCTGTCTGGCAAGGAAAACCTGCGCCAGCACAGAAAACATCTCCCAACGTGATCTGGATGTTGTACGGAGGTCTGCCAAGTGTTTGACAAGAAGAGAAGAAAAGTTGTACAAAACAGCTTCCAATCGAATATTCATGTGATAGGAAAAGTCAGGAGAGTGCAAAGGTACTGTTTTCTATCAGTTGGCAAGTTGAGCACACATTCCCATGTGTTGTACAGCATCCTTCTTCACCTTTCCGATGCTGCCGCTCTCTCCGGCTCGCGGAGCCGAAGAAGCGGCTTCTTCGCGCAAAGACGATTGTACCGCTCACAGTGTTCTCGTTAGAGCGGCTTCTGCCGAAAGAAGCCCGGGAGCGGCGCTTAGCTCCGGAGAGCATCGTACCTTCGTCTTTAGCGTCTTTTGTGGTCTACATCTTAGCAGAAAGCTTTTCCACTCTGTCAGGCAAGGCAAAACTTGCCGGAGCACAGAAAACATCTCCCTTCGTGTTCTGGACGTTGCACGGAGGTCTGCCAAGTGTTTGGCATAAAGAAAAGAAAAGCTGTCCAAAACAGCTTCCAATCGAATATTCATGTGATTACAAAAGTCAGGAGAATGGTAAGGTACTGTTTTCTATCAGTTGGCAAGTTGAGCACACATTCCCAGTGTTGTACAGCTTCCTTCTTCACCTTTCCGATGCTGCCGCTCTCTCCGGCTCCCTGAGCCGAAGAAGCGGCTTCTTCGCGCAAAGAAGATTTTACCGCTCACAGTGCTCTCTTAGCGCGGCTTCTGCCGAAAGAAGCCCGGGAGCGGCGCTTAGCTCCGGAGAGCATCGTACCTTCGTCTTTAGCGTCTTTTGTGGTCTACATCCTAGCAGAAAGATTTTCCACTCTGTCTGGCAAGGAAAACCTGCGCCAGCACAGAAAACATCTCCCAACGTGATCTGGATGTTGTACGGAGGTCTGCCAAGTGTTTGACAAGAAGAGAAGAAAAGTTGTACAAAACAGCTTCCAATCGTATATTCATGTGATAGGAAAAGTCAGGAGAGTGCACAGGTACTGTTTTCTATCAGTTTCCAAGTTGAGCACACAATCCCAGTGTTGTACAGCTTCCTTCTTCACCTTTCCGATGCTGCCGCTCTCTCCGGCTCGCGGATCCGAAGAAGCGGCTTCTTCGCGCAAAGACGACTGTACCGGTCACAGTGCTCTCTTAGCGCGGCTTCTGCCGAAAGAAGCCCGGGAGCGGCGCTTAGCTCCGGAGAGCATCGTACCTTCGTCTTTAGCGTCTTTTGTGGTCTACATCCTAGCAGAAAGATTTTCCACTCTGTCTGGCAAGGAAAACCTGCGCCAGCACAGAAAACATCTCCCAACGTGATCTGGATGTTGTACGGAGGTCTGCCAAGTGTTTGACAAGAAGAGAAGAAAAGTTGTACAAAACAGCTTCCAATCGAATATTCATGTGATAGGAAAAGTCAGGAGAGTGCAAAGGTACTGTTTTCTATCAGTTGGCAAGTTGAGCACACATTCCCATGTGTTGTACAGCATCCTTCTTCACCTTTCCGATGCTGCCGCTCTCTCCGGCTCGCGGAGCCGAAGAAGCGGCTTCTTCGCGCAAAGACGATTGTACCGCTCACAGTGTTCTCGTTAGAGCGGCTTCTGCCGAAAGAAGCCCGGGAGCGGCGCTTAGCTCCGGAGAGCATCGTACCTTCGTCTTTAGCGTCTTTTGTGGTCTACATCTTAGCAGAAAGCTTTTCCACTCTGTCAGGCAAGGCAAAACTTGCCGGAGCACAGAAAACATCTCCCTTCGTGTTCTGGACGTTGCACGGAGGTCTGCCAAGTGTTTGGCATAAAGAAAAGAAAAGCTGTCCAAAACAGCTTCCAATCGAATATTCATGTGATTACAAAAGTCAGGAGAATGGTAAGGTACTGTTTTCTATCAGTTGGCAAGTTGAGCACACATTCCCAGTGTTGTACAGCTTCCTTCTTCACCTTTCCGATGCTGCCGCTCTCTCCGGCTCCCTGAGCCGAAGAAGCGGCTTCTTCGCGCAAAGAAGATTTTACCGCTCACAGTGCTCTCTTAGCGCGGCTTCTGCCGAAAGAAGCCCGGGAGCGGCGCTTAGCTCCGGAGAGCATCGTACCTTCGTCTTTAGCGTCTTTTGTGGTCTACATCCTAGCAGAAAGATTTTCCACTCTGTCTGGCAAGGAAAACCTGCGCCAGCACAGAAAACATCTCCCAACGTGATCTGGATGTTGTACGGAGGTCTGCCAAGTGTTTGACAAGAAGAGAAGAAAAGTTGTACAAAACAGCTTCCAATCGTATATTCATGTGATAGGAAAAGTCAGGAGAGTGCACAGGTACTGTTTTCTATCAGTTTCCAAGTTGAGCACACAATCCCAGTGTTGTACAGCTTCCTTCTTCACCTTTCCGATGCTGCCGCTCTCTCCGGCTCGCGGATCCGAAGAAGCGGCTTCTTCGCGCAAAGACGACTGTACCGGTCACAGTGCTCTCTTAGCGCGGCTTCTGCCGAAAGAAGCCCGGGAGCGGCGCTTAGCTCCGGAGAGCATCGTACCTTCGTCTTTAGCGTCTTTTGTTGGTCTACATCCTAGCAGAAAGCTTTTCCACTCTGTCTGGCAAGGAAAACCTGTGCCAGCACAGAAAACATCTCCCAACATATTCTGGACGTTGCACGGAGGTCCGCCAAGTGTTTGGCATAAAGAAAAGAAAAGCTGTCCAAAACAGCTTCCAATCGAATATTCATGTGATAGGAAAAGTCAGGAGAGTGCAAAGGTACTGTTTTCTATCAGTTGGCAAGCTGCGCACACAATCCCAGTGTTGTACAGCTTCCTTCTTCACCTTTCCGACGCTGCCGCTCTCTCCGGCTCCCGGAGCCGAAGAAGCGGCTTCTTCGCGCAAAGACGATTTTACCGCTCACAGTGTTCTCGTTAGATCGGCTTCTGCCGAAAGAAGCCCGGAAGCGGCGCTTAGCTCCGGAGAGCATCGTACCTTCGTCTTTAGCGTCTTTTGTGGTCTACATCCTAGCAGAAAGCTTTTCCACTCTGTCAGGCAAGGAACACCTGCCGGAGCACTGAAAACATCTCCCATCGTGTTCTGGACGTTGCACGGAGGTCTGCCAAGTGTTTGGCATAAAGAAAAGAAAAGCTGTCCAAAACAGCTTCCAATCGAATATTCATGTGATTACAAAAGTCAGGAGAATGGTAAGGTACTGTTTTCTATCAGTTGGCAAGCTGTGCACACAATCCTAGTGTTGTACAGCTTCCTTCTTCACCTTTCCGATGCTGCCGCTCTCTCCGGCTCCCTGAGCCGAAGAAGCGGCTTCTTCGCGCAAAGACGATTGTACCGCTCACAGTGTTCTCCTTAGAGCGGCTTCTGCCGAAAGAAGCCCGGGAGCGGCGCTTAGCTCCGGAGAGCATCGTACCTTCGTCTTTAGCGTCTTTTGTGGTCTACATCCTAGCAGAAAGCTTTTCCACTCTGTCTGGCAAGGAAAACCTGTACCAGCACAGAAAACATCTCCCAACGTGATCTGGACGTTTTACGGAGGTCTGCCAAGTGTTTGGCATAAAGAAAAGAAAAGCTGTCCAAAACAGCTTCCAATCGAATATTCATGTGATAGGAAAAGTCAGGAGAGTGCAAAGGTACTGTTTTCTATCAGTTGGCAAGTTGAGCACACATTCCCATGTGTTGTACAGCATCCTTCTTCACCTTTCCGATGCTGCCGCTCTCTCCGGCTCGCGGAGCCGAAGAAGCGGCTTCTTCGCGCAAAGACGATTGTACCGCTCACAGTGTTCTCCTTAGAGCGGCTTCTGCCGAAAGAAGCCCGGGAGCGGCGCTTAGCTCCGGAGAGCATCGTACCTTCGTCTTTAGCGTCTTTTGTGGTCTACATCTTAGCAGAAAGCTTTTCCACTCTGTCAGGCAAGGCAAAACTTGCCGGAGCACAGAAAACATCTCCCTTCGTGTTCTGGACGTTGCACGGAGGTCTGCCAAGTGTTTGGCATAAAGAAAAGAAAAGCTGTCCAAAACAGCTTCCAATCGATTATTCATGTGATTACAAAAGTCAGGAGAATGGTAAGGTACTGTTTTCTATCAGTTGGCAAGTTGAGCACACATTCCCAGTGTTGTACAGCTTCCTTCTTCACCTTTCCGATGCTGCCGCTCTCTCCGGCTCCCTGAGCCGAAGAAGCGGCTTCTTCGCGCAAAGAAGATTTTACCGCTCACAGTGCTCTCTTAGCGCGGCTTCTGCCGAAAGAAGCCCGGGAGCGGCGCTTAGCTCCGGAGAGCATCGTACCTTCGTCTTTAGCGTCTTTTGTGGTCTACATCCTAGCAGAAAGATTTTCCACTCTGTCTGGCAAGGAAAACCTGCGCCAGCACAGAAAACATCTCCCAACGTGATCTGGACGTTGTACGGAGGTCTGCCAAGTGTTTGACAAGAAGAGAAGAAAAGTTGTCCAAAACAGCTTCCAATCGAATATTCATGTGATAGGAAAAGTCAGGAGAGTGCACAGGTACTGTTTTCTATCAGTTGGCAAGTTGAGCACACAATCCCAGTGTTGTACAGCTTCCTTCTTCACCTTTCCGATGCTGCCGCTCTCTCCGGCTCCCTGAGCCGAAGAAGCGGCTTCTTCGCGCAAAGACGACTGTACCGGTCACAGTGCTCTCTTAGCGCGGCTTCTGCCGAAAGAAGCCCGGGAGCGGCGCTTAGCTCCGGAGAGCATCGTACCTTCGTCTTTAGCGTCTTTTGTTGGTCTACATCCTAGCAGAAAGCTTTTCCACTCTGTCTGGCAAGGAAAACCTGTGCCAGCACAGAAAACATCTCCCAACATATTCTGGACGTTGCACGGAGGTCCGCCAAGTGTTTGGCATAAAGAAAAGGAAAGCTGTCCAAAACAGCTTCCAATCGAATATTCATGTGATAGGAAAAGTCAGGAGAGTGCAAAGGTACTGTTTTCTATCAGTTGGCAAGCTGCGCACACAATCCCAGTGTTGTACAGCTTCCTTCTTCACCTTTCCGACGCTGCCGCTCTCTCCGGCTCCCGGAGCCGAAGAAGCGGCTTCTTCGCGCAAAGACGATTGTACCGCTCACAGTGTTCTCGTTAGAGCGGCTTCTGCCGAAAGAAGCCCGGAAGCGGCGCTTAGCTCCGGAGAGCATCGTACCTTCGTCTTTAGTGTCTTTTGTGGTCTACATCCTAGCAGAAAGCTTTTCCACTCTGTCAGGCAAGGAAAACCTGCCGGAGCACAGAAAACATCTCCCATCGTGTTCTGGACGTTGCACGGAGGTCTGCCAAGTGTTTGGCATAAAGAAAAGAAAAGCTGTCCAAAACAGCTTCCAATCGAATATTCATGTGATTACAAAAGTCAGGAGAATGGTAAGGTACTGTTTTCTATCAGTTGGCAAGCTGTGCACACAATCCTAGTGTTGTACAGCTTCCTTCTTCACCTTTCCGATGCTGCCGCTCTCTCCGGCTCCCTGAGCCGAAGAAGCGGCTTCTTCGCGCAAAGACGATTGTACCGCTCACAGTGTTCTCCTTAGAGCGGCTTCTGCCGAAAGAAGCCCGGGAGCGGCGCTTAGCTCCGGAGAGCATCGTACCTTCGTCTTTAGCGTCTTTTGTGGTCTACATCCTAGCAGAAAGCTTTTCCACTCTGTCTGGCAAGGAAAACCTGTACCAGCACAGAAAACATCTCCCAACGTGATCTGGACGTTTTACGGAGGTCTGCCAAGTGTTTGGCATAAAGAAAAGAAAAGCTGTCCAAAACAGCTTCCAATCGAATATTCATGTGATAGGAAAAGTCAGGAGAGTGCAAAGGTACTGTTTTCTATCAGTTGGCAAGTTGAGCACACATTCCCAGTGTTGTACAGCATCCTTCTTCACCTTTCCGATGCTGCCGCTCTCTCCGGCTCGCGGAGCCGAAGAAGCGGCTTCTTCGCGCAAAGACGATTGTACCGCTCACAGTGTTCTCCTTAGAGCGGCTTCTGCCGAAAGAAGCCCGGGAGCGGCGCTTAGCTCCGGAGAGCATCGTACCTTCGTCTTTAGCGTCTTTTGTGGTCTACATCTTAGCAGAAAGCTTTTCCACTCTGTCAGGCAAGGCAAAACTTGCCGGAGCACAGAAAACATCTCCCTTCGTGTTCTGGACGTTGCACGGAGGTCTGCCAAGTGTTTGGCATAAAGAAAAGAAAAGCTGTCCAAAACAGCTTCCAATCGATTATTCATGTGATTACAAAAGTCAGGAGAATGGTAAGGTACTGTTTTCTATCAGTTGGCAAGTTGAGCACACATTCCCAGTGTTGTACAGCTTCCTTCTTCACCTTTCCGATGCTGCCGCTCTCTCCGGCTCCCTGAGCCGAAGAAGCGGCTTCTTCGCGCAAAGAAGATTTTACCGCTCACAGTGCTCTCTTAGCGCGGCTTCTGCCGAAAGAAGCCCGGGAGCGGCGCTTAGCTCCGGAGAGCATCGTACCTTCGTCTTTAGCGTCTTTTGTGGTCTACATCCTAGCAGAAAGATTTTCCACTCTGTCTGGCAAGGAAAACCTGCGCCAGCACAGAAAACATCTCCCAACGTGATCTGGACGTTGTACGGAGGTCTGCCAAGTGTTTGACAAGAAGAGAAGAAAAGTTGTCCAAAACAGCTTCCAATCGAATATTCATGTGATAGGAAAAGTCAGGAGAGTGCACAGGTACTGTTTCCTATCAGTTGGCAAGTTGAGCACACAATCCCAGTGTTGTACAGCTTCCTTCTTCACCTTTCCGATGCTGCCGCTCTCTCCGGCTCCCTGAGCCGAAGAAGCGGCTTCTTCGCGCAAAGACGATTGTACCGGTCACAGTGCTCTCTTAGCGCGGCTTCTGCCGAAAGAAGCCCGGGAGCGGCGCTTAGCTCCGGAGAGCATCGTACCTTCGTCTTTAGCGTCTTTTGTTGGTCTACATCCTAGCAGAAAGCTTTTCCACTCTGTCTGGCAAGGAAAACCTGTGCCAACACAGAAAACATCTCCCAACATATTCTGGACGTTGCACGGAGGTCCGCCAAGTGTTTGGCATAAAGAAAAGGAAAGCTGTCCAAAACAGCTTCCAATCGAATATTCATGTGATAGGAAAAGTCAGGAGAGTGCAAAGGTACTGTTTTCTATCAGTTGGCAAGCTGCGCACACAATCCCAGTGTTGTACAGCTTCCTTCTTCACCTTTCCGACGCTGCCGCTCTCTCCGGCTCCCGGAGCCGAAGAAGCGGCTTCTTCGCGCAAAGACGATTGTACCGCTCACAGTGTTCTCGTTAGAGCGGCTTCTGCCGAAAGAAGCCCGGAAGCGGCGCTTAGCTCCGGAGAGCATCGTACCTTCGTCTTTAGTGTCTTTTGTGGTCTACATCCTAGCAGAAAGCTTTTCCACTCTGTCAGGCAAGGAAAACCTGCCGGAGCACAGAAAACATCTCCCATCGTGTTCTGGACGTTGCACGGAGGTCTGCCAAGTGTTTGGCATAAAGAAAAGAAAAGCTGTCCAAAACAGCTTCCAATCGAATATTCATGTGATTACAAAAGTCAGGAGAATGGTAAGGTACTGTTTTCTATCAGTTGGCAAGCTGTGCACACAATCCTAGTGTTGTACAGCTTCCTTCTTCACCTTTCCGATGCTGCCGCTCTCTCCGGCTCCCTGAGCCGAAGAAGCGGCTTCTTCGCGCAAAGACGATTGTACCGCTCACAGTGTTCTCCTTAGAGCGGCTTCTGCCGAAAGAAGCCCGGGAGCGGCGCTTAGCTCCGGAGAGCATCGTACCTTCGTCTTTAGCGTCTTTTGTGGTCTACATCCTAGCAGAAAGCTTTTCCACTCTGTCTGGCAAGGAAAACCTGTACCAGCACAGAAAACATCTCCCAACGTGATCTGGACGTTTTACGGAGGTCTGCCAAGTGTTTGGCATAAAGAAAAGAAAAGCTGTCCAAAACAGCTTCCAATCGAATATTCATGTGATAGGAAAAGTCAGGAGAGTGCAAAGGTACTGTTTTCTATCAGTTGGCAAGTTGAGCACACATTCCCAGTGTTGTACAGCATCCTTCTTCACCTTTCCGATGCTGCCGCTCTCTCCGGCTCGCGGAGCCGAAGAAGCGGCTTCTTCGCGCAAAGACGATTGTACCGCTCACAGTGTTCTCCTTAGAGCGGCTTCTGCCGAAAGAAGCCCGGGAGCGGCGCTTAGCTCCGGAGAGCATCGTACCTTCGTCTTTAGCGTCTTTTGTGGTCTACATCTTAGCAGAAAGCTTTTCCAATCTGTCAGGCAAGGAAAACCTGCCGGAGCACAGAAAACATCTCCCTTCGTGTTCTGGACGTTGCACGGAGGTCTGCCAAGTGTTTGGAATAAAGAAAAGAAAAGCTGTCCAAAACAGCTTCCAATCGAATATTCATGTGATTACAAAAGTCAGGAGAATGGTAAGGTACTGTTTTCTATCAGTTGGCAAGTTGAGCACACATTCCCAGTGTTGTACAGCTTCCTTCTTCACCTTTCCGATGCTGCCGCTCTCTCCGGCTCCCTGAGCCGAAGAAGCGGCTTCTTCGCGCAAAGAAGATTTTACCGCTCACAGTGCTCTCTTAGCGCGGCTTCTGCCGAAAAAAGCCCGGGAGCGGCGCTTAGCTCCGGAGAGCATCGTACCTTCGTCTTTAGCGTCTATTGTGGTCTACATCCTAGCAGAAAGATTTTCCACTCTGTCTGGCAAGGAAAACTTGCGCCAGCACAGAAAACATCTCCCAACGTGATCTGGACGTTGTACGGAGGTCTGCCAAGTGTTTGACAAGAAGAGAAGAAAAGTTGTCCAAAACAGCTTCCAATCGAATATTCATGTGATAGGAAAAGTCAGGAGAGTGCACAGGTACTGTTTTCTATCAGTTGGCAAGTTGAGCACACAATCCCAGTGTTGTACAGCTTCCTTCTTCACCTTTCCGATGCTGCCGCTCTCTCCGGCTCGCGGAGCCTAAGAAGCGGCTTCTTCGCGCAAAGACGATTGTACCGCTCACAGTGCTCTCTTAGCGCGGCTTCTGCCGAAAGAAGCCCGGGAGCGGCGCTTAGCTCCGGAGAGCATCGTACCTTCGTCTTTAGTGTCTTTTGTGGTCTACATCCTAGCAGAAAGCTTTTCCACTATGTCTGGCAAGGAAAACCTGCGCCAGCACAGAAAACACCTCCCAACGTGATCTGGACGTTGTACGGAGGTCTGCCAAGTGTTTGACAAGAAGAGAAGAAAAGTTGTCCAAAACAGCTTCCAATCGAATATTCATGTGATAGGAAAAGTCAGGAGAGTGCAAAGGTACTGTTTTCTATCAGTTGGCAAGCTGCGCACACAATCCCAGTGTTGTACAGCTTCCTTCTTCACCTTTCCGACGCTGCCGCTCTCTCCGGCTCCCGGAGCCGAAGAAGCGGCTTCTTCGCGCAAAGACGATTGTACCGCTCACAGTGTTCTCGTTAGAGCGGCTTCTGCCGAAAGAAGCCCGGAAGCGGCGCTTAGCTCCGGAGAGCATCGTACCTTCGTCTTTAGTGTCTTTTGTGGTCTACATCCTAGCAGAAAGCTTTTCCACTCTGTCAGGCAAGGAAAACTTGCGCCAGCACAGAAAACATCTCCCAACGTGTTCTGGACGTTGCACGGAGGTCTGCCAAGTGTTTGGCATAAAGAAAAGAAAAGCTGTCCAAAACAGCTTCCAATCGAATATTCATGTGATTACAAAAGTCAGGAGAATGGTAAGGTACTGTTTTCTATCAGTTGGCAAGCTGTGCACACAATCCTAGTGTTGTACAGCTTCCTTCTTCACCTTTCCGATGCTGCCGCTCTCTCCGGCTCCCTGAGCCGAAGAAGCGGCTTCTTCGCGCAAAGACGATTGTACCGCTCACAGTGTTCTCCTTAGAGCGGCTTCTGCCGAAAGAAGCCCGGGAGCGGCGCTTAGCTCCGGAGAGCATCGTACCTTCGTCTTTAGCGTCTTTTGTGGTCTACATCCTAGCAGAAAGCTTTTCCACTCTGTCTGGCAAGGAAAACCTGTACCAGCACAGAAAACATCTCCCAACGTGATCTGGACGTTTTACGGAGGTCTGCCAAGTGTTTGGCATAAAGAAAAGAAAAGCTGTCCAAAACAGCTTCCAATCGAATATTCATGTGATAGGAAAAGTCAGGAGAGTGCAAAGGTACTGTTTTCTATCAGTTGGCAAGTTGAGCACACATTCCCAGTGTTGTACAGCATCCTTCTTCACCTTTCCGATGCTGCCGCTCTCTCCGGCTCGCGGAGCCGAAGAAGCGGCTTCTTCGCGCAAAGACGATTGTACCGCTCACAGTGTTCTCCTTAGAGCGGCTTCTGCCGAAAGAAGCCCGGGAGCGGCGCTTAGCTCCGGAGAGCATCGTACCTTCGTCTTTAGCGTCTTTTGTGGTCTACATCTTAGCAGAAAGCTTTTCCAATCTGTCAGGCAAGGAAAACCTGCCGGAGCACAGAAAACATCTCCCTTCGTGTTCTGGACGTTGCACGGAGGTCTGCCAAGTGTTTGGCATAAAGAAATGAAAAGCTGTCCAAAACAGCTTCCAATCGAATATTCATGTGATTACAAAAGTCAGGAGAATGGTAAGGTACTGTTTTCTATCAGTTGGCAAGTTGAGCACACATTCCCAGTGTTGTACAGCTTCCTTCTTCACCTTTCCGATGCTGCCGCTCTCTCCGGCTCCCTGAGCCGAAGAAGCGGCTTCTTCGCGCAAAGAAGATTTTACCGCTCACAGTGCTCTCTTAGCGCGGCTTCTGCCGAAAAAAGCCCGGGAGCGGCGCTTAGCTCCGGAGAGCATCGTACCTTCGTCTTTAGCGTCTATTGTGGTCTACATCCTAGCAGATAGATTTTCCACTCTGTCTGGCAAGGAAAACTTGCGCCAGCACAGAAAACATCTCCCAACGTGATCTGGACGTTGTACGGAGGTCTGCCAAGTGTTTGACAAGAAGAGAAGAAAAGTTGTCCAAAACAGCTTCCAATCGAATATTCATGTGATTACAAAAGTCAGGAGAATGGTAAGGTACTGTTTTCTATCAGTTGGCAAGTTGAGCACACAATCCCAGTGTTGTACAGCTTCCTTCTTCACCTTTCCGATGCTGCCGCTCTCTCCGGCTCGCGGAGCCGAAGAAGCGGCTTCTTCGCGCAAAGACGATTGTACCGCTCACAGTGCTCTCTTAGCGCGGCTTCTGCCGAAAGAAGCCCGGGAGCGGCGCTTAGCTCCGGAGAGCATCGTACCTTCGTCTTTAGTGTCTTTTGTGGTCTACATCCTAGCAGAAAGCTTTTCCACTATGTCTGGCAAGGAAAACCTGCGCCAGCACAGAAAACACCTCCCAACGTGATCTGGACGTTGTACGGAGGTCTGCCAAGTGTTTGACAAGAAGAGAAGAAAAGTTGTCCAAAACAGCTTCCAATCGAATATTCATGTGATAGGAAAAGTCAGGAGAGTGCAAAGGTACTGTTTTCTATCAGTTGGCAATTTGAGCACACAATCCCAGTGTTGTACAGCTTCCTTCTTCACCTTTCCGAAGCTGCCGCTCTCTCCGGCTCCCTGAGCCGAAGAAGCGGCTTCTTCGCGCAAAGACGATTGTACCGCTCACAGTGCTCTCTTAGCGCCGCTTCTGCCGAAAGAAGCCCGGGAGCGGCGCTTAGCTCCGGAGAGCATCGTACCTTCGTCTTTAGCGTCTTTTGTTGGTCTACATCCTAGCAGAAAGCTTTTCCACTCTGTCTGGCAAGGAAAACCTGTACCAGCACAGAAAACATCTCCCAACATATTGTGGACGTTGTACGGAGGTCTGCCAAGTGTTTGGCATAAAGAAAAGAAAAGCTGTCCAAAACAGCTTCCAATCGAATATTCATGTGATAGGAAAAGTCAGGAGAGTGCAAAGGTACTGTTTTCTATCAGTTGGCAAGTTGAGCACACAATCCCAGTGTTGTACAGCTTCCTTCTTCACCTTTCCGATGCTGCCGCTCTCTCCGGCTCCCGGAGCCGAAGAAGCGGCTTCTTCGCGCAAAGACGATTGTACCGCTCACAGTGCTCTCGTTAGAGCGGCTTCTGCCGAAAGAAGCCCGGGAGCGGCGCTTAGCTCCGGAGAGCATTGTACCTTCGTCTTTAGCGTCTTTTGTGGTCTACATCCTAGCAGAAAGC
This sequence comes from Ammospiza caudacuta, assembly GCF_027887145.1. Classification (NCBI taxonomy): domain Eukaryota; kingdom Metazoa; phylum Chordata; class Aves; order Passeriformes; family Passerellidae; genus Ammospiza; species Ammospiza caudacuta. The sequence goes on along the minus strand of NC_080597.1, from coordinate 23,583,143 downwards.
TTTTCCACTCTGTCTGGCAAGGAAAACCTGTACCAGCACAGAAAACATCTCCCAACGTGATTTGGACGTTGTACGCAGGTCTGCAAGTGTTTGACAAGAAGAGAAGAAAAGCTGTCCAAAACAGCTTCCAATCGAATATTCATGTGATAGGAAAAGTCAGGAGAGTGCAAAGGTACTGTTTTCTATCAGTTGGCAAGTTGAGCACACAATCCCAGTGTTGTACAGCTTTCTTCTTCACCTTTCCGATGCTGCCGCTCTGTCCGGCTCGCGGAGCCGAAGAAGCGGCTTCCTCACGCAAAGACGATTGTACCGCTCACAGTGCTCTCGTTAGAGCGGCTTCTGCCGAAAGAAGCCCGGGAGCGGCGCTTAGCTCCGGAGAGCAGCGTACCTTCGCCTTTTGCGTCTTTTGTGGTCTACATCCTAGCAGAAAGCTTTTCCACTCTGTCAGGCAAGGAAAACCTGCCGGAGCACAGAAAACATCTCCCTTCGTGTTCTGGACGTTGCACGGAGGTCTGTCAAGTGTTTGACAAGAAGAGAAGAAAAGTTGTCCAAAACAGCTTCCAATCGAATATTCATGTGATAGGAAAAGTCAGGAGAGTGCAAAGGTACTGTTTTCTATCAGTTGGCAAGTTGCGCACACAATCCCAGTGTTGTACAGCTTCCTTCTTCACCTTTCCGATGCTGCCGCTCTCTCCGGCTCCCGGAGCCGAAGAAGCGGCTTCTTCGCGCAAAGAAGATTTTACCGCTCACAGTGCTCTCTTAGCGCGGCTTCAGCCGAAAGAAGCCTGGGAGCGGCGCTTAGCTCCGGAGAGCATCGTACCTTCGTCTTTAGCGTCTTTTGTGGTCTACATCCTCGCAGAAAGAATTTCCACTCTGTCTGGCAAGGAAAACCTGTACCAGCACAGAAAACATCTCCCAACGTGATTTGGACGTTGTACGCAGGTCTGCCAAGTGTTTGGCATAAAGAAAAGAAAAGTTGTCCAAAACAGCTTCCAATCGAATATTCATGTGATAGGAAAAGTCAGGAGAGTGCACAGGTACTGTTTTCTATCAGTTGGCAAGTTGAGCACACAATCCCAGTGTTGTACAGCTTCCTTCTTCACCTTTCCGATGCTGCCGCTCCCTCCGGCTCGCGGATCCGAAGAAGCGGCTTCTTCGCGCAAAGACGACTGTACCGGTCACAGTGCTCTCTTAGCGCGGCTTCTGCCGAAAGAAGCCCGGGAGCGGCGCTTAGCTGCGGAGAGCATCGTACCTTCGTCTTTAGCGTCTTTTGTGGTCTACATCCTAGCAGAATGCTTTTGCACTCTGTCTGGCAAGGAAAACCTGCCGGAGCACAGAAAACATCTCCCTTCGTGTTCTGGACGTTGCACGGAGGTCTGCCAAGTGTTTGGCATAAAGAAAAGAAAAGCTGTCCAAAAGAGCTTCCAATCGAATATTCATGTGATTACAAAAGTCAGGAGAATGGTAAGGTACTGTTTCCTATCAGTTGGCAAGCTGTGCACACAATCCTAGTGTTGTACAGCTTCCTTCTTCACCTTTCCGATGCTGCCGCTCTCTCCGGCTCCCGGAGCCGAAGAAGCGGCTTCTTCGCGCAAAGACTATTGTACCGCTCACAGTGTTCTCGTTCGAGCGGCTTCTGCTGAAAGAAGCCCGGGAGCGGCGCTTAGCTCCGGAGAGCATCGTACCTTCGTCTTTAGCGTCTTTTGTGGTCTACATCCTAGCAGAAAGCTTTTCCACTCTGTCTGGCAAGGAAAACCTCTACCAGCACAGAAAACATCTCCCATCGTGTTCTGGACGTTGCACGGAGGTCTGCCAAGTGTTTGGCATAAAGAAAAGAAAAGCTGTCCAAAACAGCTTCCAATCGAATATTCATGTGATTACAAAAGTCAGGAGAATGGTAAGGTACTGTTTTCTATCAGTTGGCAAGCTGTGCACACAATCCTAGTGTTGTACAGCTTCCTTCTTCACCTTTCCGATGCTGCCGCTCTCTCCGGCTCCCGGAGGCGAAGAAGCGGCTTCTTCGCGCAAAGACAATTGTACCGCTCACAGTGTTCTCGTTAGAGCGACTTCTGCCGAAAGAAGCCCGGGAGCGGCGCTTAGCTCCGGAGAGCATTGTACCTTCGCCTTTAGTGTCTTTTGTGGTCTACATCCTAGCAGAAAGCTTTTCCACTCTGTCAGGCAAGGAAAACCTGCCGGAGCACAGAAAACATCTCCCATCGTGTTCTGGACGTTGCACGGAGGTCTGCCAAGTGTTTGGCTTTAAGAAAAGAAAAGCTGTCCAAAAGAGCTTCCAATCGAATATTCATGTGATTACAAAAGTCAGGAGAATGGTAAGGTACTGTTTTCTATCAGTTGGCAAGCTGTGCACGCAATCCTAGTGTTGTAAAGCTTCCTTCTTCACCTTTCCGATGCTGCCGCTCTCTCCGGCTCCCGGAGCCGAAGAAGCGGCTTCTTCGCGCAAAGACGATTGTACCGCTCACAGTGTTCTCGTTAGAGCGGCTTCTGCTGAAAGAAGCCCGGGAGCGGCGCTCACCTCCGGAGAGGATTGTACCTTCGTCTTTAGCGTCTTTTGTGGTCTACATCCTCGCAGAAAGAATTTCCACTCTGTCTGGCAAGGAAAACCTGTACCAGCACAGAAAACATCTCCCAACGTGATTTGGACGTTGTACGCAGGTCTGCCAAGTGTTTGGCATAAAGAAAAGAAAAGTTGTCCAAAACAGCTTCCAATCGAATATTCATGTGATAGGAAAAGTCAGGAGAGTGCACAGGTACTGTTTTCTATCAGTTGGCAAGTTGAGCACACAATCCCAGTGTTGTACAGCTTCCTTCTTCACCTTTCCGATGCTGCCGCTCCCTCCGGCTCGCGGATCCGAAGAAGCGGCTTCTTCGCGCAAAGACGACTGTACCGGTCACAGTGCTCTCTTAGCGCGGCTTCTGCCGAAAGAAGACCGGGAGCGGCGCTTAGCTGCGGAGAGCATCGTACCTTCGTCTTTAGCGTCTTTTCTGGTCTACATCCTAGCAGAATGCTTTTGCACTCTGTCTGGCAAGGAAAACCTGTACCAGCACAGAAAACATCTCCCGTCGTGTTCTGGACGTTGCACGGAGGTCTGCCAAGTGTTTGGCATTAAGAAAAGAAAAGCTGTCCAAAACAGCTTCCAATCGAATATTCATGTGATAGGAAAAGTCAGGAGAGTGCAAAGGTACTCTTTTCTATCAGTTGGCAAGTTGAGCACACAATCCCAGTGTTGTACAGCATCCTTCTTCACCTTTCCGATGCTGCCGCTCTCTCCGGCTCGCGGAGCCGAAGAAGCGGCTTCTTCGCGCAAAGACGATTGTACCGCTCACAGTGTTCTCCTTAGAGCGGCTTCTGCCGAAAGAAGCCCGGGAGCGGCGCTTAGCTCCGGAGAGCATCGTACCTTCGTCTTTAGCGTCTTTTGTGGTCTACATCTTAGCAGAAAGCTTTTCCACTCTGTCAGGCAAGGAAAACCTGCCGGAGCACAGAAAACATCTCCCTTCGTGTTCTGGACGTTGCACGGAGGTCTGCCAAGTGTTTGGCATAAAGAAAAGAAAAGCTGTCCAAAAGAGCTTCCAATCGAATATTCATGTGATTACAAAAGTCAGGAGAATGGTAAGGTACTGTTTTCTATCAGTTGGCAAGCTGTGCACACAATCCTAGTGTTGTACAGCTTCCTTCTTCACCTTTCCGATGCTGCCGCTCTCTCCGGCTCCCGGAGCCGAAGAAGCGGCTTCTTCGCGCAAAGACTATTGTACCGCTCACAGTGTTCTCGTTCGAGCGGCTTCTGCCGAAAGAAGCCCGGGAGCGGCGCTTAGCTCCGGAGAGCATCGTACCTTCGTCTTTAGCGTCTTTTGTGGTCTACATCCTAGCAGAAAGCTTTTCCACTCTGTCTGGCAAGGAAAACCTGTACCAGCACAGAAAACATCTCCCATCGTGTTCTGGACGTTGCACGGAGGTCTGCCAAGTGTTTGGCATAAAGAAAAGAAAAGCTGTCCAAAACAGCTTCCAATCGAATATTCATGTGATTACAAAAGTCAGGAGAATGGTAAGGTACTGTTTTCTATCAGTTGGCAAGCTGTGCACACAATCCTAGTGTTGTAAAGCTTCCTTCTTCACCTTTCCGATGCTGCCGCTCTCTCCGGCTCCCGGAGCCGAAGAAGCGGCTTCTTCGCGCAAAGACGATTGTACCGCTCACAGTGTTCTCGTTAGAGCGGCTTCTGCTGAAAGAAGCCCGGGAGCGGCGCTCACCTCCGGAGAGGATTGTACCTTCGTCTTTAGCGTCTTTTGTGGTCTACATCCTAGCAGAAAGCTTTTCCACTCTGTCAGGCAAGGAAAACCTGCGCCAGCACAGAGAACATCTCCCAACGTGATCTGGACGTTGCACGGAGGTCTGTCAAGTGTTTGACAAGAAGAGAAGAAAAGTTGTCCAAAACAGCTTCCAATCGAATATTCATGTGATAGGAAAAGTCAGGAGAGTGCAAAGGTACTGTTTTCTATCAGTTGGCAAGTTGCGCACACAATCCCAGTGTTGTACAGCTTCCTTCGTCACGTTTCCGATGCTGCCGCTCCCTCCGGCTCGCGGATCCGAAGAAGCGGCTTCTTCGCGCAAAGAAGATTGTACCGCTCACAGTGCTCTCTTAGCGCGGCTTCTGCCGAAAGAAGCCCGGGAGCGGCGCTTAGCTCCGGAGAGCATCGTACCTTCGTCTTTAGCGTCTTTTGTGGTCTACATCCTAGCAGAAAGCTTTTCCACTACGTCTGGCAAGGAGACAGTGTGCCAACACAGAAAACATCTCCCGTCGTGTTCTGGACTTTGCACGGAGGTCTGCCAAGTGTTTGGCATAAAGAAAAGAAAAGCTGTCCAAAACAGCTTCCAATCGAATATTCATGTGATAGGAAAAGTCAGGAGCGTGCACAGGTACTGTTTTCTATCAGTTGCCAAGTTGAGCACACAATCCCAGTGTTGTACAGCTTCCTTCTTCACCTTTCCGATGCTGCCGCTCTCTCCGGCTCGCGGATCCGAAGAAGCGGCTTCTTCGCGCAAAGACGACTGTACCGGTCACAGTGCTCTCTTAGCGCGGCTTCTGCCGAAAGAAGCCCGGGAGCGGCGCTTAGCTCCGGAGAGCATCGTACCTTTGTCTTTAGCGTCTTTTGTTGGTCTACATCCTAGCAGAAAGCTTTTCCACTCTGTCTGGCAAGGAAAACCTGTGCCAGCACAGAAAACATCTCCCAACATATTCTGGACGTTGCACGGAGGTCCGCCAAGTGTTTGGCATAAAGAAAAGAAAAGCTGTCCAAAACAGCTTCCAATCGAATATTCATGTGATAGGAAAAGTCAGGAGAGTGCAAAGGTACTGTTTTCTATCAGTTGGCAAGCTGCGCACACAATCCCAGTGTTGTACAGCTTCCTTCTTCACCTTTCCGACGCTGCCGCTCTCTCCGGCTCCCTGAGCCGAAGAAGCGGCTTCTTCGCGCAAAGACGATTGTACCGCTCACAGTGTTCTCGTTAGAGCGGCTTCTGCCGAAAGAAGCCCGGAAGCGGCGCTTAGCTCCGGAGAGCATCGTACCTTCGTCTTTAGTGTCTTTTGTGGTCTACATCCTAGCAGAAAGCTTTTCCACTCTGTCAGGCAAGGAAAACCTGCCGGAGCACAGAAAACATCTCCCATCGTGTTCTGGACGTTGCACGGAGGTCTGCCAAGTGTTTGGCATAAAGAAAAGAAAAGCTGTCCAAAACAGCTTCCAATCGAATATTCATGTGATTACAAAAGTCAGGAGAATGGTAAGGTACTGTTTTCTATCAGTTGGCAAGCTGTGCACACAATCCTAGTGTTGTACAGCTTCCTTCTTCACCTTTCCGATGCTGCCGCTCTCTCCGGCTCCCTGAGCCGAAGAAGCGGCTTCTTCGCGCAAAGACGATTGTACCGCTCACAGTGTTCTCGTTAGAGCGGCTTCTGCCGAAAGAAGCCCGGGAGCGGAGCTTAGCTCCGGAGAGCATCGTACCTTCGTCTTTAGCGTCTTTTGTGGTCTACATCCTAGCAGAAAGCTTTTCCACTCTGTCTGGCAAGGAAAACCTGTACCAGCACAGAAAACATCTCCCAACGTGTTCTGGACGTTGTACGGTGGTCTGCCAAGTGTTTGGCATAAAGAAAAGAAAAGCTGTCCAAAACAGCTTCCAATCGAATATTCATGTGATAGGAAAAGTCAGGAGAGTGCAAAGGTACTGTTTTCTATCAGTTGGCAAGTTGAGCACACATTCCCAGTGTTGTACAGCATCCTTCTTCACCTTTCCGATGCTGCCGCTCTCTCCGGCTCGCGGAGCCGAAGAAGCGGCTTCTTCGCGCAAAGACGATTGTACCGCTCACAGTGTTCTCCTTAGAGCGGCTTCTGCCGAAAGAAGCCCGGGAGCGGCGCTTAGCTCCGGAGAGCATCGTACCTTCGTCTTTAGCGTCTTTTGTGGTCTACATCTTAGCAGAAAGCTTTTCCAATCTGTCAGGCAAGGAAAACCTGCCGGAGCACAGAAAACATCTCCCTTCGTGTTCTGGACGTTGCACGGAGGTCTGCCAAGTGTTTGGCATAAAGAAAAGAAAAGCTGTCCAAAACAGCTTCCAATCGAATATTCATGTGATTACAAAAGTCAGGAGAATGGTAAGGTACTGTTTTCTATCAGTTGGCAAGTTGAGCACACATTCCCAGTGTTGTACAGCTTCCTTCTTCACCTTTCCGATGCTGCCGCTCTCTCCGGCTCCCTGAGCCGAAGAAGCGGCTTCTTCGCGCAAAGAAGATTTTACCGCTCACAGTGCTCTCTTAGCGCAGCTTCTGCCGAAAGAAGCCCGGGAGCGGCGCTTAGCTCCGGAGAGCATCGTACCTTCGTCTTTAGCGTCTATTGTGGTCTACATCCTAGCAGAAAGATTTTCCACTCTGTCTGGCAAGGAAAACTTGCGCCAGCACAGAAAACATCTCCCAACGTGATCTGGACGTTGTACGGAGGTCTGCCAAGTGTTTGACAAGAAGAGAAGAAAAGTTGTCCAAAACAGCTTCCAATCGAATATTCATGTGATAGGAAAAGTCAGGAGAGTGCACAGGTACTGTTTTCTATCAGTTGCCAAGTTGAGCACACAATCCCAGTGTTGTACAGCTTCCTTCTTCACCTTTCCGATGCTGCCGCTCTCTCCGGCTCCCGGAGCCGAAGAAGCGGCTTCTTCGCGCAAAGACGACTGTACCGGTCACAGTGCTCTCTTAGCGCGGCTTCTGCCGAAAGAAGCCCGGGAGCGGCGCTTAGCTCCGGAGAGCATCGTACCTTCGTCTTTAGCGTCTTTTGTGGTCTACATCCTAGCAGAAAGTTTTTCCACTCTGTCTGGCAAGGAAAACCTGTGCCAGCACAGAAAACATCTCCCAACATATTCTGGACGTTGCACGGAGGTCCGCCAAGTGTTTGGCATAAAGAAAAGAAAAGCTGTCCAAAACAGCTTCCAATCGAATATTCATGTGATAGGAAAAGTCAGGAGAGTGCAAAGGTACTGTTTTCTATCAGTTGGCAAGTTGAGCACACAATCCCAGTGTTGTACAGCTTCCTTCTTCACCTTTCCGATGCTGCCGCTCTCTCCGGCTCGCGGAGCCGAAGAAGCGGCTTCTTCGCGCAAAGACGATTGTACCGCTCACAGTGCTCTCTTAGCGCGGCTTCTGCCGAAAGAAGCCCGGGAGCGGCGCTTAGCTCCGGAGAGCATCGTACCTTCGTCTTTAGTGTCTTTTGTGGTCTACATCCTAGCAGAAAGCTTTTCCACTATGTCTGGCAAGGAAAACCTGCGCCAGCACAGAAAACACCTCCCAACGTGATCTGGACGTTGTACGGAGGTCTGCCAAGTGTTTGACAAGAAGAGAAGAAAAGTTGTCCAAAACAGCTTCCAATCGAATATTCATGTGATAGGAAAAGTCAGGAGAGTGCAAAGGTACTGTTTTCTATCAGTTGGCAATTTGAGCACACAATCCCAGTGTTGTACAGCTTCCTTCTTCACCTTTCCGAAGCTGCCGCTCTCTCCGGCTCCCTGAGCCGAAGAAGCGGCTTCTTCGCGCAAAGACGATTGTACCGCTCACAGTGCTCTCTTAGCGCGGCTTCTGCCGAAAGAAGCCCGGGAGCGGCGCTTAGCTCCGGAGAGCATCGTACCTTCGTCTTTAGCGTCTTTTGTGGTCTACATCCTAGCAGAAAGCTTTTCCACTCTGTCTGGCAAGGAAAACCTGTACCAGCACAGAAAACATCTCCCGTCGTGTTCTGGACGTTGCACGGAGGTCTGCCAAGTGTTTGGCATTAAGAAAAGAAAAGTTGTCCAAAACAGCTTCCAATCGAATATTCATGTGATAGGAAAAGTCAGGAGAGTGCAAAGGTACTGTTTTCTATCAGTTGGCAAGTTGCGCACACAATCCCAGTGTTGTACAGCTTCCTTCTTCACCTTTCCGATGCTGCCGCTCTCTCCGGCTCCCGGAGCCGAAGAAGCGGCTTCTTCGCGCAAAGAAGATTGTACCGCTCACAGTGCTCTCTTAGCGCGGCTTCTGCCGAAAGAAGCCCGGGAGCGGAGCTTAGATCCGGAGAGCATCGTACCTTCGTCTTTAGCGTCTTTTGTGGTCTACATCCTAGCAGAAAGCTTTTCCACTCTGTCAGGCAAGGAAAACCTGCCGGAGCACAGAAAACATCTCCCATCGTGTTCTGGACGTTGCACGGAGGTCTGCCAAGTGTTTGGCATGAAGAAAAGAAAAGCTGTCCAAAACAGCTTCCAATCGAATATTCATGTGATTATAAAAGTCAGGGGAATGGTAAGGTACTGTTTTCTATCAGTTGGCAAGCTGTGCACACAATCCTAGTGTTGTACAGCTTCCTTCTTCACCTTTCCGATGCTGCCGCTCTCTCCGGCTCCCTGAGCCGAAGAAGCGGCTTCTTCGCGCAAAGAAGATTTTACCGCTCACAGTGCTCTCTTAGCGCGGCTTCAGCCGAAAGAAGCCCGGGAGCGGCGCTTAGCTCCGGAGAGCATCGTACCTTCATCTTTAGCGTCTTTTGTGGTCTACATCCTCGCAGAAAGAATTTCCACTCTGTCTGGCAAGGAAAACCTGTACCAGCACAGAAAACATCTCCCAACGTGATTTGGACGTTGTACGCAGGTCTGCCAAGTGTTTGGCATAAAGAAAAGAAAAGTTGTCCAAAACAGCTTCCAATCGAATATTCATGTGATAGGAAAAGTCAGGAGAGTGCACAGGTACTGTTTTCTATCAGTTGCCAAGTTGAGCACACAATCCCAGTGTTGTACAGCTTCCTTCTTCACCTTTCCGATGCTGCCGCTCCCTCCGGCTCGCGGATCCGAAGAAGCGGCTTCTTCGCGCAAAGACGACTGTACCGGTCACAGTGCTCTCTTAGCGCGGCTTCTGCCGAAAGAAGACCGGGAGCGGCGCTTAGCTGCGGAGAGCATCGTACCTTCGTCTTTAGCGTGTTTTGTGGTCTACATCCTAGCAGAATGCTTTTGCACTCTGTCTGGAAAGGAAAACCTGTGCCAGCACAGAAAACATCTCCCGTCGTGTTCTGGACGTTGCACGGAGGTCTGCCAAGTGTTTGGCATTAAGAAAAGAAAAGCTGTCCAAAACAGCTTCCAATCGAATATTCATGTGATAGGAAAAGTCAGGAGAGTGCAAAGGTACTGTTTTCTATCAGTTGGCAAGTTGAGCACACAATCCCAGTGTTGTACAGCATCCTTCTTCACCTTTCCGATGCTGCCGCTCTCTCCGGCTCCCGGAGCCGAAGAAGCGGCTTCTTCGCGCAAAGACGATTGTACCGCTCACAGTGTTCTCCTTAGAGCGGCTTCTGCCGAAAGAAGCCCGGGAGCGGCGCTTAGCTCCGGAGAGCATCGTACCTTCGTCTTTAGCGTCTTTTGTGGTCTACATCTTAGCAGAAAGCTTTTCCACTCTGTCAGGCAAGGAAAACCTGCCGGAGCACAGAAAACATCTCCCTTCGTGTTCTGGACGTTGCACGGAGGTCTGCCAAGTGTTTGGCATAAAGAAAAGAAAAGCTGTCCAAAAGAGCTTCCAATCGAATATTCATGTGATTACAAAAGTCAGGAGAATGGTAAGGTACTGTTTTCTATCAGTTGGCAAGCTGTGCACACAATCCTAGTGTTGTACAGCTTCCTTCTTCACCTTTCCGATGCTGCCGCTCTCTCCGGCTCCCGGAGCCGAAGAAGCGGCTTCTTCGCGCAAAGACTATTGTACCGCTCACAGTGTTCTCGTTCGAGCGGCTTCTGCTGAAAGAAGCCCGGGAGCGGCGCTTAGCTCCGGAGAGCATCGTACCTTCGTCTTTAGCGTCTTTTGTGGTCTACATCCTAGCAGAAAGCTTTTCCACTCTGTCTGGCAAGGAAAACCTGTACCAGCACAGAAAACATCTCCCATCGTGTTCTGGACGTTGCACGGAGGTCTGCCAAGTGTTTGGCATAAAGAAAAGAAAAGCTGTCCAAAACAGCTTCCAATCGAATATTCATGTGATTACAAAAGTCAGGAGAATGGTAAGGTACTGTTTTCTATCAGTTGGCAAGCTGTGCACACAATCCTAGTGTTGTACAGCTTCCTTCTTCACCTTTCCGATGCTGCCGCTCTCTCCGGCTCCCGGAGGCGAAGAAGCGGCTTCTTCGCGCAAAGACGATTGTACCGCTCACAGTGTTCTCCTTAGAGCGACTTCTGCCGAAAGAAGCCCGGGAGCGGCGCTTAGCTCCGGAGAGCATTGTACCTTCGCCTTTAGTGTCTTTTGTGGTCTACATCCTAGCAGAAAGCTTTTCCACTCTGTCAGGCAAGGAAAACCTGCCGGAGCACAGAAAACATCTCCCATCGTGTTCTGGACGTTGCACGGAGGTCTGCCAAGTGTTTGGCTTTAAGAAAAGAAAAGCTGTCCAAAAGAGCTTCCAATCGAATATTCATGTGATTACAAAAGTCAGGAGAATGGTAAGGTACTGTTTTCTATCAGTTGGCAAGCTGTGCACGCAATCCTAGTGTTGTAAAGCTTCCTTCTTCACCTTTCCGATGCTGCCGCTCTCTCCGGCTCCCGGAGCCGAAGAAGCGGCTTCTTCGCGCAAAGACGATTGTACCGCTCACAGTGTTCTCGTTAGAGCGGCTTCTGCTGAAAGAAGCCCGGGAGCGGCGCTCACCTCCGGAGAGGATTGTACCTTCGTCTTTAGCGTCTTTTGTGGTCTACATCCTAGCAGAAAGCTTTTCCACTCTGTCAGGCAAGGAAAACCTGCGCCAGCACAGAGAACATCTCCCAACGTGATCTGGACGTTGCACGGAGGTCTGTCAAGTGTTTGACAAGAAGAGAAGAAAAGTTGTCCAAAACAGCTTCCAATCGAATATTCATGTGATAGGAAAAGTCAGGAGAGTGCAAAGGTACTGCTTTCTATCAGTTGGCAAGTTGCGCACACAATCCCAGTGTTGTACAGCTTCCTTCTTCACCTTTCCAATGCTGCCGCTCTCTCCGGCTCCCTGAGCCGAAGAAGCGGCTTCTTCGCGCAAAGAAGATTGTACCGCTCACAGTGCTCTCTTAGCGCGGCTTCTGCCGAAAGAAGCCCGGGAGCGGCGCTTAGCTCCGGAGAGCATCGTACCTTCGTCTTTAGCGTCTTTTGTGGTCTACATCCTAGCAGAAAGCTTTTCCACTACGTCTGGCAAGGAGACAGTGTGCCAACACAGAAAACATCTCCCGTCGTGTTCTGGACTTTGCACGGAGGTCTGCCAAGTGTTTGGCATAAAGAAAAGAAAAGCTGTCCAAAACAGCTTCCAATCGAATATTCATGTGATAGGAAAAGTCAGGAGAGTGCACAGGTACTGTTTTCTATCAGTTGCCAAGTTGAGCACACAATCCCAGTGTTGTACAGCTTCCTTCTTCACCTTTCCGATGCTGCCGCTCCCTCCGGCTTGCGGATCCGAAGAAGCGGCTTCTTCGCGCAAAGACGACTGTACCGGTCACAGTGCTCTCTTAGCGCGGCTTCTGCCGAAAGAAGACCGGGAGCGGCGCTTAGCTGCGGAGAGCATCGTACCTTCGTCTTTAGCGTCTTTTGTGGTCTACATCCAAGCAGAAAGCTTTTCCACTCTGTCTGGCAAGGAAAACCTGTACCAGCACAGAAAACATCTCCCGTCGTGTTCTGGACGTTGCACGGAGGTCTGCCAAGTGTTTGGCATAAAGAAAAGAAAAGCTGTCCAAAACAGCTTCCAATCGAATATTCATGTGATAGGAAAAGTCAGGAGAGTGCAAAGGTACTGTTTTCTATCAGTTGGCAAGCTGTGCACACAATCCTAGTGTTGTACAGCTTCCTTCTTCACCTTTCCGATGCTGCCGCTCTCTCCAGCTCCCGGAGCCGAAGAAGCGGCTTCTTCGCGCAAAGACTATTGTACCGCTCACAGTGTTCTCGTTCGAGCGGCTTCTGCCGAAAGAAGCCCGGGAGCGGCGCTTAGCTCCGGAGAGCATCGTACCTTCGCCTTTAGCGTCTTTTGTGGTCTACATCCTAGCAGAAAGCTTTTCCACTCTGTCTGGCAAGGAAAACCTCTACCAGCACAGAAAACATCTCCCATCGTGTTCTGGACGCCGCACGGAGGTCTGCCAAGTGTTTGGCTTTAAGAAAAGAAAAGCTGTCCAAAACAGCGTCCAATCGAATATTCATGTGATTACAAAAGTCAGGAGAATGGTAAGGTACTGTTTTCTATCAGTTGGCAAGCTGTGCACGCAATCCTAGTGTTGTAAAGCTTCCTTCTTCACCTTTCCGATGCTGCCGCTCTCTCCGGCTCCCGGAGCCGAAGAAGCGGCTTCTTCGCGCAAAGACGATTGTACCGCTCACAGTGCTCTCTTAGCGCGGCTTCTGCCGAAAGAAGCCCGGGAGCGGCGCTTAGCTCCGGAGAGCATCGTACCTTCGTCTTTAGCGTCTTTTGTTGGTCTACATCCTAGCAGAAAGCTTTTCCACTCTGTCTGGCAAGGAAAACCTGTGCCAGCACAGAAAACATCTCCCAACATATTCTGGACGTTGCACGGAGGTCTGCCAAGTGTTTGGCATAAAGAAAAGAAAAGCTGTCCAAAACAGCTTCCAATCGAATATTCATGTGATAGGAAAAGTCAGGAGAGTGCAAAGGTACTGTTTTCTATCAGTTGGCAAGTTGAGCACACAATCCCAGTGTTGTACAGCTTCCTTCTTCACCTTTCCGATGCTGCCGCTCTCTCCGGCTCCCGGAGCCGAAGAAGCGGCTTCTTCGCTCAAAGACGATTGTACCGCTCACAGTGCACTCTTAGCGCCGCTTCTGCCGAAAGAAGCCCGGGAGCGGCGCTTAGCTCCGGAGAGCATCGTACCTTCGTCTTTAGCGTCTTTTGTGGTCTATATCCTAGCAGAAGGCTTTTCCACTACGTCTGGCAAGGAGACAGTGTGCCAACACAGAAAACATCTCCCGACGTGTTCTGGACGTTGTACGGACGTCTGCCAAGTGTTTGGCATAAAGAAAAGAAAAGCTGTCCAAAACAGCTTCCAATCGAATATTCATGTGATAGGAAAAGTCAGGAGAGTGCAAAGGTACTGTTTTCTATCAGTTGGCAAGCTGTGCACACAATCCTAGTGTTGTACAGCTTCCTTCTTCACCTTTCCGATGCTGCCGCTCTCTCCGGCTCGCGGATCCGAAGAAGCGGCTTCTTCGCGCAAAGACGATTGTACCGCTCACAGTGCTCTCTTAGCGCGGCTTCTGCCGAAAGAAGCCCGGGAGCGGAGCTTAGATCCGGAGAGCATCGTACCTTCGTCTTTAGCGTCTTTTGTGGTCTACATCCTAGCAGAAAGCTTTTCCACTCTGTCAGGCAAGGAAAACCTGCCGGAGCACAGAAAACATCTCCCGTCGTGTTCTGGACGTTGCACGGAGGTCTGCCAAGTGTTTGGCATGAAGAAAAGAAAAGCTGTCCAAAACAGATTCCAATCGAATATTCATGTGATTATAAAAGTCAGGGGAATGGTAAGGTACTGTTTTCTATCAGTTGGCAAGCTGTGCACACAATCCTAGTGTTGTACAGCTTCCTTCTTCACCTTTCCGATGCTGCCGCTCTCTCCGGCTCCCGGAGCCGAAGAAGCGGCTTCTTCGCGCAAAGACGATTGTACCGCTCACAGTGTTCTCGTTAGAGCGGCTTCTGCCGAAAGAAGCCCGGGAGCGGCGCTTAGCTCCGGAGAGCATCGTACCTTCGTCTTTAGCGTCTTTTGTGGTCTACATCCTAGCAGAAAGCTTTTCCACTCTGTCTGGCAAGGAAAACCTGCGCCAGCACAGAAAACATCTCCCAACGTGATCTGGACGTTGTACGGAGGTCTGCCAAGTGTTTGACAAGAAGAGAAGAAAAGTTGTCCAAAACAGCTTCCAATCGAATATTCATGTGATAGGAAAAGTCAGGAGAGTGCACAGGTACTGTTTTCTATCAGTTGCCAAGTTGAGCACACAATCCCAGTGTTGTACAGCTTCCTTCTTCACCTTTCCGATGCTGCCGCTCTCTCCGGCTCGCGGATCCGAAGAAGCGGCTTCTTCGCGCAAAGACGACTGTACCGGTCACAGTGCTCTCTTAGCGCGGCTTCTGCCGAAAGAAGCCCGGGAGCGGCGCTTAGCTCCGGAGAGCATCGTACCTTCGTCTTTAGCGTCTTTTGTTGGTCTACATCCTAGCAGAAAGCTTTTCCACTCTGTCTGGCAAGGAAAACCTGTGCCAGCACAGAAAACATCTCCCAACATATTCTGGACGTTGCACGGATATCCGCCAAGTGTTTGGCATAAAGAAAAGAAAAGCTGTCCAAAACAGCTTCCAATCGAATATTCATGTGATAGGAAAAGTCAGGAGAGTGCAAAGGTACTGTTTTCTATCAGTTGGCAATTTGAGCACACAATCCCAGTGTTGTACAGCTTCCTTCTTCACCTTTCCGATGCTGCCGCTCTCTCCGGCTCCTGGAGCCGAAGAAGCGGCTTCTTCGCGCAAAGACGATTGTACCGCTCACAGTGCTCTCTTAGCGCGGCTTCTGCCGAAAGAAGCCCGGGAGCGGCGCTTAGCTCCGGAGAGCATCGTACCTTCGTCTTTAGTGTCTTTTGTGGTCTACATCCTAGCAGAAAGCTTTTCCACTATGTCTGGCAAGGAAAACCTGCGCCAGCACAGAAAACACCTCCCAACGTTATCTGGACGTTGTACGGAGGTCTGCCAAGTGTTTGACAAGAAGAGAAGAAAAGTTGTCCAAAAGAGCTTCCAATCGAATATTCATGTGATAGGAAAAGTCAGGAGAGTGCAAAGGTACTCTTTTCTATCAGTTGGCAATTTGAGCACACAATCCCAGTGTTGTACAGCTTCCTTCTTCACCTTTCCGATGCTGCCGCTCTCTCCGGCTCCCGGAGCCGAAGAAGCGGCTTCTTCGCGCAAAGACGATTGTACCGCTCACAGTGCTCTCTTAGCGCCGCTTCTGCCGAAAGAAGCCCGGGAGCGGCGCTTAGCTCCGGAGAGCATCGTACCTTCATCTTTAGCGTCTTTTGTGGTCTACATCCTAGCAGAAAGCTTTTCCACTCTGTCTGGCAAGGAAAACCTGTACCAGCACAGAAAACATCTCCCATCGTGTTCTGGACGTTGCACGGAGGTCTGCCAAGTGTTTGGCATTAAGAAAAGAAAAGCTGTCCAAAACAGCTTCCAATCGAATATTCATGTGATAGGAAAAGTCAGGAGAGTGCAAAGGTACTGTTTTCTATCAGTTGGCAAGCTGCGCACACAATCCCAGTGTTGTACAGCTTCCTTCTTCACCTTTCCGACGCTGCCGCTCTCTCCGGCTCCCGGAGCCGAAGAAGCGGCTTCTTCGCGCAAAGACGATTGTACCGCTCACAGTGTTCTCGTTAGAGCGGCTTCTGCCGAAAGAAGCCCGGAAGCGGCGCTTAGCTCCGGAGAGCATCGTACCTTCGTCTTTAGCGTCTTTTGTGGTCTACATCCTAGCAGAAAGCTTTTCCACTCTGTCAGGCAAGGAAAACCTGCCGGAGCACTGAAAACATCTCCCATCGTGTTCTGGACGTTGCACGGAGGTCTGCCAAGTGTTTGGCATAAAGAAAAGAAAAGCTGTCCAAAACAGCTTCCAATCGAATATTCATGTGATTACAAAAGTCAGGAGAATGGCCAGGTACTGTTTTCTATCAGTTGGCAAGCTGTGCACACAATCCTAGTGTTGTACAGCTTCCTTCTTCACCTTTCCGATGCTGCCGCTCTCTCCGGCTCGCGGATCCGAAGAAGCGGCTTCTTCGCGCAAAGACGATTGTACCGCTCACAGTGTTCTCCTTAGAGCGGCTTCTGCCGAAAGAAGCCCGGGAGCGGCGCTTAGCTCCGGAGAGCATCGTACCTTCGTCTTTAGCGTCTTTTGTGGTCTACATCCTAGCAGAAAGCTTTTCCACTCTGTCTGGCAAGGAAAACCTGTACCAGCACAGAAAACATCTCCCAACGTGATCTGGACGTTTTACGGAGGTCTGCCAAGTGTTTGGCATAAAGAAAAGAAAAGCTGTCCAAAACAGCTTCCAATCGAATATTCATGTGATAGGAAAAGTCAGGAGAGTGCAAAGGTACTGTTTTCTATCAGTTGGCAAGTTGAGCACACATTCCCAGTGTTGTACAGCATCCTTCTTCACCTTTCCGATGCTGCCGCTCTCTCCGGCTCCCGGAGCCGAAGAAGCGGCTTCTTCGCGCAAAGACGATTGTACCGCTCACAGTGTTCTCCTTAGAGCGGCTTCTGCCGAAAGAAGCCCGGGAGCGGCGCTTAGCTCCGGAGAGCATCGTACCTTCGTCTTTAGCGTCTTTTGTGGTCTACATCTTAGCAGAAAGCTTTTCCACTCTGTCAGGCAAGGAAAACCTGCCGGAGCACAGAAAACATCTCCCTTCGTGTTCTGGACGTTGCACGGAGGTCTGCCAAGTGTTTGGCATAAAGAAAAGAAAAGCTGTCCAAAACAGCTTCCAATCGAATATTCATGTGATTACAAAAGTCAGGAGAATGGTAAGGTACTGTTTTCTATCAGTTGGCAAGTTGAGCACACATTCCCAGTGTTGTACAGCTTCCTTCTTCACCTTTCCGATGCTGCCGCTCTCTCCGGCTCGCGGATCTGAAGAAGCGGCTTCTTCGCGCAAAGAAGATTTTACCGCTCACAGTGCTCTCTTAGCGCGGCTTCTGCCGAAAGAAGCCCGGGAGCGGCGCTTAGCTCCGGAGAGCATCGTACCTTCGTCTTTAGTGTCTTTTGTGGTCTACATCCTAGCAGAAAGCTTTTCCACTCTGTCTGGCAAGGAAAACCTGCGGGAGCACAGAAAACATCTCCCAACGTGATCTGGACGTTGTACGGAGGTCTGCCAAGTTTTTGACAAGAAGAGAAGAAAAGTTGTCCAAAACAGCTTCCAATCGAATATTCATGTGATAGGAAAAGTCAGGAGAGTGCACAGGTACTGTTTTCTATCAGTTGCCAAGTTGAGCACACAATCCCAGTGTTGTACAGCTTCCTTCTTCACCTTTCCGATGCTGCCGCTCTCTCCGGCTCACGGATCCGAAGAAGCGGCTTCTTCGCGCAAAGACGACTGTACCGGTCACAGTGCTCTCTTAGTGCGGCTTCTGCCGAAAGAAGCCCGGGAGCGGCGCTTAGCTGCGGAGAGCATCGTACCTTCGTCTTTAGCGTCTTTTGTTGGTCTACATCCTAGCAGAAAGCTTTTCCACTCTGTCAGGCAAGGAAAACCTGCCGGAGCACAGAAAACATCTCCCATCGTGTTCTGGACGTTGCACGGAGGTCTGCCAAGTGTTTGGCATAAAGAAAAGAAAAGCTGTCCAAAACAGCTTCCAATCGAATATTCATGTGATTACAAAAGTCAGGAGAATGGTAAGGTACTGTTTTCTATCAGTTGGCAAGCTGTGCACACAATCCTAGTGTTGTACAGCTTCCTTCTTCACCTTTCCGATGCTGCCGCTCTCTCCGGCTCCCTGAGCCGAAGAAGCGGCTTCTTCGCGCAAAGACGATTGTACCGCTCACAGTGTTCTCCTTAGAGCGGCTTCTGCCGAAAGAAGCCCGGGAGCGGCCCTTAGCTCCGGAGAGCATCGTACCTTCGTCTTTAGCGTCTTTTGTGGTCTACATCCTAGCAGAAAGCTTTTCCACTCTGTCTGGCAAGGAAAACCTGTACCAGCACAGAAAACATCTCCCAACGTGATCTGGACGTTTTACGGAGGTCTGCCAAGTGTTTGGCATAAAGAAAAGAAAAGCTGTCCAAAACAGCTTCCAATCGAATATTCATGTGATAGGAAAAGTCAGGAGAGTGCAAAGGTACTGTTTTCTATCAGTTGGCAAGTTGAGCACACATTCCCAGTGTTGTACAGCATCCTTCTTCACCTTTCCGATGCTGCCGCTCTCTCCGGCTCGCGGATCCGAAGAAGCGGCTTCTTCGCGCAAAGACGATTGTACCGCTCACAGTGTTCTCCTTAGAGCGGCTTCTGCCGAAAGAAGCCCGGGAGCGGCGCTTAGCTCCGGAGAGCATCGTACCTTCGTCTTTAGCGTCTTTTGTGGTCTACATCCTAGCAGAAAGCTTTTCCAATCTGTCAGGCAAGGAAAACCTGCCGGAGCACAGAAAACATCTCCCTTCGTGTTCTGGACGTTGCACGGAGGTCTGCCAAGTGTTTGGCATAAAGAAAAGAAAAGCTGTCCAAAACAGCTTCCAATCGAATATTCATGTGATTACAAAAGTCAGGAGAATGGTAAGGTACTGTTTTCTATCAGTTGGCAAGTTGAGCACACATTCCCAGTGTTGTACAGATTCCTTCTTCACCTTTCCGATGCTGCCGCTCTCTCCGGCTCCCTGAGCCGAAGAAGCGGCTTCTTCGCGCAAAGAAGATTTTACCGCTCACAGTGCTCTCTTAGCGCGGCTTCTGCCGAAAGAAGCCCGGGAGCGGCGCTTAGCTCCGGAGAGCATCGTACCTTCGTCTTTAGCGTCTTTTGTGGTCTACATCCTAGCAGAAAGATTTTCCACTCTGTCTGGCAAGGAAAACCTGCGCCAGCACAGAAAACATCTCCCAACGTGATCTGGACGTTGTACGGAGGTCTGCCAAGTGTTTGACAAGAAGAGAAGAAAAGTTGTCCAAAACAGCTTCCAATCGAATATTCATGTGATAGGAAAAGTCAGGAGAGTGCACAGGTACTGTTTTCTATCAGTTGCCAAGTTGAGCACACAATCCCAGTGTTGTACAGCTTCCTTCTTCACCTTTCCGATGCTGCCGCTCCCTCCGGCTCGCGGATCCGAAGAAGCGGCTTCTTCGCGCAAAGACGACTGTACCGGTCACAGTGCTCTCTTAGCGCGGCTTCTGCCGAAAGAAGCCCGGGAGCGGCGCTTAGCTCCGGAGAGCATCGTACCTTCGTCTTTAGCGTCTTTTGTTGGTCTACATCCTAGCAGAAAGCTTTTCCACTCTGTCTGGCAAGGAAAACCTGTGCCAGCACAGAAAACATCTCCCAACATATTCTGGACGTTGCACGGAGGTCCGCCAAGTGTTTGGCATAAAGAAAAGAAAAGCTGTCCAAAACAGCTTCCAATCGAATATTCATGTGATAGGAAAAGTCAGGAGAGTGCAAAGGTACTGTTTTCTATCAGTTGGCAAGTTGAGCACACAATCCCAGTGTTGTACAGCTTCCTTCTTCACCTTTCCGATGCTGCCGCTCTCTCCTGCTCCCGGAGCCGAAGAAGCGGCTTCTTCGCGCAAAGACGATTGTACCGCTCACAGTGCTCTCTTAGCGCGGCTTCTGCCGAAAGAAGCCCGGGAGCGGCGCTTAGCTCCGGAGAGCATCGTACCTTCGTCTTTAGCGTCTTTTGTGGTCTAAATCCTAGCAGAAAGCTTTTCCACTATGTCTGGCAAGGAAAACCTGCGCCAGCACAGAAAACACCTCCCAACGCGATCTGGACGTTGTACGGAGGTCTGCCAAGTGTTTGACAAGAAGAGAAGAAAAGTTGTCCAAAACAGCTTCCAATCGAATATTCATGTGATAGGAAAAGTCAGGAGAGTGCAAAGGTACTGTTTTCTATCAGTTGGCAATTTGAGCACACAATCCCAGTGTTGTACAGCTTCCTTCTTCACCTTTCCGATGCTGCCGCTCTCTCCGGCTCCCTGAGCCGAAGAAGCGGCTTCTTCGCGCAAAGACGATTGTACCGCTCACAGTGCTCTCTTAGCGCCGCTTCTGCCGAAAGAAGCCCGGGAGCGGCGCTTAGCTCCGGAGAGCATCGTACCTTCGTCTTTAGCGTCTTTTGTGGTCTACATCCTAGCAGAAAGCTTTTCCACTCTGTCTGGCAAGGAAAACCTGTACCAGCACAGAAAACATCTCCCGTCGTGTTCTGGACGTTGCACGGAGGTCTGCCAAGTGTTTGGCATAAAGAAAAGAAAAGCTGTCCAAAACAGCTTCCAATCGAATATTCATGTGATAGGAAAAGTCAGGAGAGTGCAAAGGTACTGTTTTCTATCAGTTGGCAAGTTGAGCACACAATCCCAGTGTTGTACAGCTTCCTTCTTCACCTTTCCGATGCTGCCGCTCTCTCCGGCTCGCGGAGCCGAAGAAGCGGCTTCTTCGCGCAAAGAAGATTTTACCGCTCACAGTGCTCTCTTAGCGCGGCTTCTGCCGAAAGAAGCCCGGGAGCGGAGCTTAGATCCGGAGAGCATCGTACCTTCGTCTTTAGCGTCTTTTGTGGTCTACATCCTAGCAGAAAGCTTTTCCACTCTGTCAGGCAAGGAAAACCTGCCGGAGCACAGAAAACATCTCCCAACATATTCTGGACGTTGTACGGAGGTCTGCCAAGTGTTTGGCATAAAGAAAAGAAAAGTTGTCCAAAACAGCTTCCAATCGAATATTCATGTGATAGGAAAAGTCAGGAGAGTGCAAAGGTACTGTTTTCTATCAGTTGGCAAGTTGCGCACACAATCCCAGTGTTGTACAGCTTCCTTCTTCACCTTTCCGATGCTGCCGCTGTCTCCGGCTCGCGGATCCGAAGAAGCGGCTTCTTCGCGCAAAGACGATTGTACCGCTCACAGTGCTCTCTTAGCGCGGCTTCTGCCGAAAGAAGCCCGGGAGCGGAGCTTAGATCCGGAGAGCATCGTACCTTCGTCTTTAGCGTCTTTTGTGGTCTACATCCTAGCAGAAAGCTTTTCCACTCTGTCAGGCAAGGAAAACCTGTACCAGCACAGAAAACATCTCCCATCGTGTTCTGGACGCTGCACGGAGTTCTGCCAAGTGTTTGGCATAAAGAAAAGAAAAGCTGTCCAAAACAGCTTCCAATCGAATATTCATGTGATTACAAAAGTCAGGAGAATGGTAAGGTACTGTTTTCTATCAGTTGGCAAGCTGTGCACACAATCCTAGTGTTGTACAGCTTCCTTCTTCACCTTTCCGATGCTGCCGCTCTCTCCGGCTCCCTGAGCCGAAGAAGCGGCTTCTTCGCGCAAAGACGATTGTACCGCTCACAGTGTTCTCCTTAGAGCGGCTTCTGCCGAAAGAAGTCCGGGAGCGGCGCTTAGCTCCGGAGAGCATCGTACCTTCGTCTTTAGTGTCTTTTTTGGTCTACATCCTAGCAGAAAGCTTTTCCACTCTGTCTGGCAAGGAAAACCTGTACCAGCACAGAAAACATCTCCCAACATATTCTGGACGTTGTACGGAGGTCTGCCAAGTGTTAGGCATAAAGAAAAGAAAAGCTGTCCAAAACAGCTTCCAATCGAATATTCATGTGATAGGAAAAGTCAGGAGAGTGCAAAGGTACTGTTTTCTACCAGTGTCCAAGTTGAGCACACAATCCCAGTGTTGTACAGCATCCTTCTTCACCTTTCCGATGCTGCCGCTCTCTCCGGCTCCCGGAGCCGAAGAAGCGGCTTTATCACGAAAAGACGATTGTACCGCTCACAGTGCTCTCGTTAGAGCGGCTTCTGCCGAAAGAAGCCCGGGAGCGGCGCTTAGCTCCGGAGAGCATTGTACCTTCGTCTTTAGTGTCTTTTGTGGTCTACATCCTAGCAGAAAGCTTTTCCACTCTGTCAGGCAAGGAAAACCTGTACCAGCACAGAAAACATCTCCCATCGTTTTCTGGACGTTGCACGGAGGTCTGCCAAGTGTTTGACAAGTAGAGAAGAAAAGTTGTCCAAAACAGCTTCCAATCGAATATTCATGTGATAGGAAAAGTCAGGAGAATGGTAAGGTACTGTTTTCTATCAGTTGGCAAGTTGCGCACACAATCCCAGTGTTGTACAGCTTCCTTCTTCACCTTTCCGATGCTGCCGCTCTCTCCGGCTCCCGGAGCCGAAGAAGCGGCTTCTTCGCGCAAAGAAAATTGTACCGCTCACAGTGCTCTCTTAGCGCGGCTTCTGCCGAAAGAAGCCCGGGAGCGGCGCTTAGCTCCGGAGAGCATCGTACCTTCGTCTTTAGCGTCTTTTGTGGTCTACATCCGAGCAGAAAGCTTTTCCACTCTGTCTGGCAAGGAAAACCTGCGCCAGCACAGAAAACATCTCCCAACGTGATCTGGACGTTGTACGGAGGTCTGCCTAGTGTTTGACAAGAAGAGAAGAAAAGTTGTCCAAAACAGCTTCCAATCGAATATTCATGTGATAGGAAAAGTCAGGAGAGTGCAAAGGTACTGTTTTCTATCAGTTGGCAAGTTGAGCACACAATCCCAGTGTTGTACAGCTTCCTTCTTCACCTTTCCGATGCTGCCGCTCTCTCCGGCTCGCGGATCCGAAGAAGCGGCTTCTTCGCGCAAAGACGACTGTACCGGTCACAGTGCTCTCTTAGCGCGGCTTCTGCCGAAAGAAGCCTGGGAGCGGCGCTTAGCTGCGGAGAGCATCGTACCTTCGTCTTTAGCGTCTTTTGTGGTCTACATCCTAGCAGAAAGCTTTTCCACTCTGTCTGGCAAGGTAAACCTGTACCAGCACAGAAAACATCTCCCATCGTGTTCTGGACGTTGCACGGAGGTCTGCCAAGTGTTTGGCATTAAGAAAACAAAAGCTGTCCAAAACAGATTCCAATCGAATATTCATGTGATAGGAAAAGTCACGAGAGTGCAAAGGTACTGTTTTCTATCAGTTGGCAAGCTGTGCACACAATCCCAGTGTTGTACAGCTTCCTTCTTCACCTTTCCGACGCTGCCGCTCTCTCCGGCTCGCGGAGCCGAAGAAGCGGCTTCTTCACGCAAAGACGATTGTACCGCTCACAGTGTTCTCCTTAGAGCGGCTTCTGCCGAAAGAAGCCCGGAAGCGGCGCTTAGCTCCGGAGAGCATCGTACCTTAGTCTTTAGCGTCTTTTGTGGTCTACAACCTAGCAGAAAGCTTTTCCACTCTGTCCGGCAAGGAAAACCTGCCGGAGCACAGAAAACATCTCCCATCGTGTTCTGGACGTTGCACGGAGGTCTGCCAAGTGTTTGGCATAAAGAAAAGAAAAGCTGTCCAAAACAGCTTCCAATCGAATATTCATGTGATTACAAAAGTCAGGAGAATGGTAAGGTACTGTTTTCTATCAGTTGGCAAGCTGTGCACACAATCCTAGTGTTGTACAGCTTCCTTCTTCACCTTTCCGATGCTGCCGCTCTCTCCGGCTCCCTGAGCCGAAGAAGCGGCTTCTTCGCGCAAAGACGATTGTACCGCTCACAGTGTTCTCCTTAGAGCGGCTTCTGCCGAAAGAAGCCCGGGAGCGGCGCTTAGCTCCGGAGAGCATCGTACCTTCGTCTTTAGTGTCTTTTTTGGTCTACAACATAGCAGAAAGCTTTTCCACTCTGTCTGGCAAGGAAAACCTGTACCAGCACAGAAAACATCTCCCAACATATTCTGGACGTTGTACGGAGGTCTGCCAAGTGTTTGGCATGAAGAAAAGAAAAGCTGTCCAAAACAGCTTCCAATCGAATATTCATGTGATAGGAAAAGTCAGGAGAGTGCAAAGGTACTGTTTTCTACCAGTGTCCAAGTTGAGCACACAATCCCAGTGTTGTACAGCATTCTTCTTCACCTTTCCGATGCTGCCGCTCTCTCCGGCTCGCGGAGCCGAAGAAGCGGCTTCTTCACGCAAAGACGATTGTACCGCTCACAGTGTTCTCGTTAGAGCGGCTTCTGCCGAAAGAAGCCCGGGAGCGGCGCTTAGCTCCGGAGAGCATCATACCTTCGTCTTTAGCGTCTTTTGTGGTCTACATCCTAGCAGAAAGATTTTCCACTCTGTCAGCAAGGAAAACATGCCGGAGCACAGGAAACATCTCCCATCGTTTTCTGGACGTTGCACGGAGGTCTGCCAAGTGTTTGACAAGAAGAGAAGAAAAGTTGTCCAAAACAGCTTCCAATCGAATATTCATGTGATAGGAAAAGTCAGGAGAGTGCAAAGGTACTGTTTTCTATCAGTTGGCAAGTTGCGCACACAATCCCAGTGTTGTACAGCTTCCTTCTTCACCTTTCCGATGCTGCCGCTCTCTCCGGCTCCCGGAGCCGAAGAAGCGGCTTCTTCGCGCAAAGAAGATTTTACCGCTCACAGTGCTCTCTTAGCGCGGCTTCTGCCGAAAGAAGCCCGGGAGCGGCGCTTAGCTCCGGAGAGCATCGTACCTTCGTCTTTAGCGTCTTTTGTGGTCTACATCCTAGCAGAAATATTTTCCACTCTGTCTGGCAAGGAAATCCTGTACCAGCACAGAAAACATCTCCCAACGTGATCTGGACGTTGTACAGAGGTCTGCCAAGTGTTTGACAAGAAGAGAAGAAAAGTTGTCCAAAACAGCTTCCAATCGAATATTCATGTGATAGGAAAAGTCAGGAGAGTGCACAGGTACTGTTTTGTATCAGTTGCCAAATTGAGCACACAATCCCAGTGTTGTACAGCTTCCTTCTTCACCTTTCCGATGCTGCCGCTCTCTCCGGCTCGCGGATCCGAAGAAGCGGCTTCTTCGCGCAAAGACGACTGTACCGGTCACAGTGCTCTCTTAGCGCAGCTTCTGCCGAAAGAATCCCGGGAGCGGCGCTTAGCTGCGGAGAGCATCGTACCTTCGTCTTTAGCGTCTTTTGTGGTCTACATCCTAGCAGAAAGCTTTTCCACTCTGTCTGGCAAGGAAAACCTGTACCAGCACAGAAAACATCTCCCATCGTGTTCTGGACGCTGCACGGAGGTCTGCCAAGTGTTTGGCATTAAGAAAACAAAAGCTGTCCAAAACAGCTTCCAATCGAATATTCATGAGATTACAAAAGTCAGGAGAATGGTAAGGTACTGTTTTCTATCAGTTGGCAAGCTGTGCACACAATCCCAGTGTTGTACAGCTTCCTTCTTCACCTTTCCGATGCTGCCGCTCTCTCCGGCTCCCGGAGCCGAAGAAGCGGCTTCTTCGCGCAAAGAAGATTTTACCGCTCAAAGTGCTCTCTTAGCGCGGCTTCTGCTGAAAGAAGCCCGGGAGCGGCGCTTAGCTCCGGAGAGCATCGTACCTTCGTCTTTAGCGTCTTTTGTGGTCTACATCCTAGCAGAAAGCTTTTCCACTCTGTCTGGCAAGGAAAACCTGTACCAGCACAGAAAACATCTCCCAACGTGATCTGGACGTTGTACGGAGGTCTGCCAAGTGTTTGACAAGAAGAGAAGAAAAGTTGTCCAAAACAGCTTCCAATCGAATATTCATGTGATAGGAAAAGTCAGGAGAGTGCAAAGGTACTGTTTTCTATCAGTTGGCAAGTTGAGCACACAATCCCAGTGTTGTACAGCTTCCTTCTTCACCTTTCCGATGCTGCCGCTCTCTCCGGCTCGCGGATCCGAAGAAGCGGCTTCTTCGCGCAAAGACGACTGTACCGGTCACAGTGCTCTCTTAGCGCGGCTTCTGCCGAAAGAAGCCTGGGAGCGGCGCTTAGCTGCGGAGAGCATCGTACCTTCGTCTTTAGCGTCTTTTGTGGTCTACATCCTAGCAGAAAGCTTTTCCACTCTGTCTGGCAAGGAAAACCTGTACCAGCACAGAAAACATCTCCCATCGTGTTCTGGACGTTGCACGGAGGTCTGCCAAGTGTTTGGCATAAAGAAAAGAAAAGCTGTCCAAAACAGCTTCCAATCGAATATTCATGTGATAGGAAAAGTCAGGAGAGTGCAAAGGTACTGTTTTCTATCAGTTGGCAAGCTGTGCACACAATCCCAGTGTTGTACAGCTTCCTTCTTCACCTTTCCGACGCTGCCGCTCTCTCCGGCTCCCGGAGCCGAAGAAGCGGCTTCTTCGCGCAAAGACGATTGTACCGCTCACAGTGTTCTCCTTAGAGCGGCTTCTGCCGAAAGAAGCCCGGAAGCGGCGCTTAGCTCCGGAGAGCATCGTACCTTAGTCTTTAGCGTCTTTTGTGGTCTACAACCTAGCAGAAAGCTTTTCCACTCTGTCCGGCAAGGAAAACCTCCCGGAGCACAGAAAACATCTCCCATCGTGTTCTGGACGTTGCACGGAGGTCTGCCAAGTGTTTGGCATTAAGAAAAGAAAAGCTGTCCAAAAGAGCTTCCAATCGAATATTCATGTGATTACAAAAGTCAGGAGAATGGTAAGGTACTGTTTTCTATCAGTTGGCAAGCTGTGCACACAATCCTAGTGTTGTACAGCTTCCTTCTTCACCTTTCCGATGCTGCCGCTCTCTCCGGCTCCCTGAGCCGAAGAAGCGGCTTCTTCGCGCAAAGACGATTGTACCGCTCACAGTGTTCTCCTTAGAGCGGCTTCTGCCGAAAGAAGCCCGGGAGCGGCGCTTAGCTCCGGAGAGCATCGTACCTTCGTCTTTAGCGTCTTTTGTGGTCTACATCCTAGCAGAAAGCTTTTCCACTCTGTCTGGCAAGGAAAACCTGTACCAGCACAGAAAACATCTCCCAACGTGATCTGGACGTTGTACGGAGGTCTGCCAAGTGTTTGGCATAAAGAAAAGAAAAGCTGTCCAAAACAGCTTCCAATCGAATATTCATGTAATAGGAAAAGTCAGGAGAGTGCAAAGGTACTGTTTTCTATCAGTTGGCAAGTTGCGCACACAATCCCAGTGTTGTACAGCTTCCTTCTTCACCTTTCCGATGCTGCCGCTCTCTCCGGCTCCCGGAGCCGAAGAAGCGGCTTCTTCGCGCAAAGAAGATTGTACCGCTCACAGTGCTCTCTTAGCGCGGCTTCTGCCGAAAGAAGCCCGGGAGCGGCGCTTAGCTCCGGAGAGCATCGTACCTTCGTCTTTAGCGTCTTTTGCGGTCTACATCCTAGCAGAAAGATTTTCCACTCTGTCTGGCAAGGAAAACCTGCGCCAGCACAGAAAACATCTCCCAACGTGATCTGGACGTTTCACGGAGGTCTGCCAAATGTTTGGCATAAAGAAAAGAAAAGTTGTCCAAAACAGCTTCCAATCGAATATTCATGTGATAGGAAACGTTAGGAGAGTGCAAAGGTACTGTTTTCTATCAGTTGGCAAGTTGAGCACACAATCCCAGTGTTGTACAGCTTCCTTCTTCACCTTTCCGGTGCTGCCGCTCTCTCCGGCTCGCGGAGCCGAAGAAGCGGCTTCTTCGCGCAAAGACGATTGTACCGCTCACAGTGTTCTCTTAGCGCGGCTTCTTCCTAACAAAGCCCGGCAGCGGCGCTTAGCTCCGGAGAGCATTGTACCTTCGTCTTTAGCGTATTTTGTGGTCTACATCCTAGCAGAAAGCTTTTCCACTCTGTCAGGCAAGGAAAACCTGTACCAGCACAGAAAACATCTCCCATCGTGTTCTGGACGCTGCACGGAGGTCTGCCAAGTGTTTGGCATAAAGAAAAGAAAAGCTGTCTAAAACAGCTTCCAATCGAATATTCATGTGATTACAAAAGTCAGGAGAATGGTAAGGTACTGTTTTCTATCAGTTGGCAAGCTGTGCACACAATCCTAGTGTTGTACAGCTTCCTTCTTCACCTTTCCGATACTGCCGCTCTCTCCGGCTCGTGGATCCGAAGAAGCGGCTTCTTCGCGCAAAGACGATTGTACTGCTCACAGTGTTCTCCTTAGAGCGGCTTCTGCCGAAAGAAGCCCGGGAGCGGCGCTTAGCTCCGGAGAGCATCGTACCTTCGTCTTTAGTGTCTTTTTTGGTCTACATCCTAGCAGAAAGCTTTTCCACTCTGTCTGGCAAGGAAAACCTGTACCAGCACAGAAAACATCTCCCAAAATATTCTGGACGTTGTACGGAGGTCTGCCAAATGTTTGGCATAAAGAAAAGAAAAGCTGTCCAAAACAGCTTCCAATCGAATATTCATGTGATAGGAAAAGTCAGGAGAGTGCAAAGGTACTGTTTTCTACCAGTGTCCAAGTTGAGCACACAATCCCAGTGTTGTACAGCTTCCTTCTTCACCTTTCCGATGCTGCCGCTCTCTCCGGCTCCCGGAGCCGAAGAAGCGGCTTCTTCACGCAAAGACGATTGTACCGCTCACAGTGCTCTCGTTAGAGCGGCTTCTGCCGAAAGAAGCCCGGGAGCGGCGCTTAGCTCCGGAGAGCATTGTACCTTCGTCTTTAGTGTCTTTTGTGGTCTACATCCTAGCAGAAAGCTTTTCCACTCTGTCTGGCAAGGAAAACCTGTACCAGCACAGAAAACATCTCCCATCGTTTTCTGGACGTTGCACGGAGGTCTGCCAAGTGTTTGACAAGTAGAGAAGAAAAGTTGTCCAAAACAGCTTCCAATCGAATATTCATGTGATAGGAAAAGTCAGGAGAGTGCACAGGTACTGTTTTCTATCAGTTGGCAAGTTGCGCACACAATCCCAGTGTTGTACAGCTTCCTTCTTCACCTTTCCGATGCTGCCGCTCTCTCCGGCTCCCGGAGCCGAAGAAGCGGCTTCTTCGCGCAAAGAAAATTGTACCGCTCACAGTGCTCTCTTAGCGCGGCTTCTGCCGAAAGAAGCCCGGGAGCGGCGCTTAGCTCCGGAGAGCATCGTACCTTCGTCTTTAGCGTCTTTTGTGGTCTACATCCTAGCAGAAAGCTTTTCCACTCTGTCTGGCAAGGAAAACCTGCGCCAGCACAGGAAACATCTCCCAACGTGATCTGGACGTTGTACGGAGGTCTGCCTAGTGTTTGACAAGAAGAGAAGAAAAGTTGTCCAAAACAGCTTCCAATCGAATATTCATGTGATAGGAAAAGTCAGGAGAGTGCAAAGGTACTGTTTTCTATCAGTTGGCAAGTTGAGCACACAATCCCAGTGTTGTACAGCTTCCTTCTTCACCTTTCCGATGCTGCCGCTCTCTCCGGCTCGCGGATCCGAAGAAGCGGCTTCTTCGCGCAAAGACGACTGTACCGCTCACAGTGCTCTCTTAGCGCGGCTTCTGCCGAAAGAAGCCTGGGAGCGGCGCTTAGCTGCGGAGAGCATCGTACCTTCGTCTTTAGCGTCTTTTGTGGTCTACATCCTAGCAGAAATATTTTCCACTCTGTCTGGCAAGGAAATCCTGTACCAGCACAGAAAACATCTCCCAACGTGATCTGGACGTTGTACAGAGGTCTGCCAAGTGTTTGACAAGAAGAGAAGAAAAGTTGTCCAAAACAGCTTCCAATCGAATATTCATGTGATAGGAAAAGTCAGGAGAGTGCACAGGTACTGTTTTGTATCAGTTGCCAAATTGAGCACACAATCCCAGTGTTGTACAGCTTCCTTCTTCACCTTTCCGATGCTGCCGCTCTCTCCGGCTCGCGGATCCGAAGAAGCGGCTTCTTCGCGCAAAGACGACTCTACCGGTCACAGTGCTCTCTTAGCGCAGCTTCTGCCGAAAGAATCCCGGGAGCGGCGCTTAGCTGCGGAGAGCATCGTACCTTCGTCTTTAGCGTCTTTTGTGGTCTACATCCTAGCAGAAAGCTTTTCCACTCTGTCTGGCAAGGAAAACCTGTACCAGCACAGAAAACATCTCCCATCGTGTTCTGGACGCTGCACGGAGGTCTGCCAAGTGTTTGGCATTAAGAAAACAAAAGCTGTCCAAAACAGCTTCCAATCGAATATTCATGAGATTACAAAAGTCAGGAGAATGGTAAGGTACTGTTTTCTATCAGTTGGCAAGCTGTGCACACAATCCCAGTGTTGTACAGCTTCCTTCTTCACCTTTCCGATGCTGCCGCTCTCTCCGGCTCCCGGAGCCGAAGAAGCGGCTTCTTCGCGCAAAGAAGATTTTACCGCTCAAAGTGCTCTCTTAGCGCGGCTTCTGCCGAAAGAAGCCCGGGAGCGGCGCTTAGCTCCGGAGAGCATCGTACCTTCGTCTTTAGCGTCTTTTGTGGTCTACATCCTAGCAGAAAGCTTTTCCACTCTGTCTGGCAAGGAAAACCTGTACCAGCACAGAAAACATCTCCCAACGTGATCTGGACGTTGTACGGAGGTCTGCCAAGTGTTTGACAAGAAGAGAAGAAAAGTTGTCCAAAACAGCTTCCAATCGAATATTCATGTGATAGGAAAAGTCAGGAGAGTGCAAAGGTACTGTTTTCTATCAGTTGGCAAGTTGAGCACACAATCCCAGTGTTGTACAGCTTCCTTCTTCACCTTTCCGATGCTGCCTCTCTCTCCGGCTCGCGGATCCGAAGAAGCGGCTTCTTCGCGCAAAGACGACTGTACCGGTCACAGTGCTCTCTTAGCGCGGCTTCTGCCGAAAGAAGCCTGGGAGCGGCGCTTAGCTGCGGAGAGCATCGTACCTTCGTCTTTAGCGTCTTTTGTGGTCTACATCCTAGCAGAAAGCTTTTCCACTCTGTCTGGCAAGGAAAACCTGTACCAGCACAGAAAACATCTCCCATCGTGTTCTGGACGTTGCACGGAGGTCTGCCAAGTGTTTGGCATAAAGAAAAGAAAAGCTGTCCAAAACAGCTTCCAATCGAATATTCATGTGATAGGAAAAGTCAGGAGAGTGCAAAGGTACTGTTTTCTATCAGTTGGCAAGCTGTGCACACAATCCCAGTGTTGTACAGCTTCCTTCTTCACCTTTCCGACGCTGCCGCTCTCTCCGGCTCCCGGAGCCGAAGAAGCGGCTTCTTCGCGCAAAGACGATTGTACCGCTCACAGTGTTCTCCTTAGAGCGGCTTCTGCCGAAAGAAGCCCGGAAGCGGCGCTTAGCTCCGGAGAGCATCGTACCTTAGTCTTTAGCGTCTTTTGTGGTCTACAACCTAGCAGAAAGCTTTTCCACTCTGTCCGGCAAGGAAAACCTCCCGGAGCACAGAAAACATCTCCCATCGTGTTCTGGACGTTGCACGGAGGTCTGCCAAGTGTTTGGCATTAAGAAAAGAAAAGCTGTCCAAAAGAGCTTCCAATCGAATATTCATGTGATTACAAAAGTCAGGAGAATGGTAAGGTACTGTTTTCTATCAGTTGGCAAGCTGTGCACACAATCCTAGTGTTGTACAGCTTCCTTCTTCACCTTTCCGATGCTGCCGCTCTCTCCGGCTCCCTGAGCCGAAGAAGCGGCTTCTTCGCGCAAAGACGATTGTACCGCTCACAGTGTTCTCCTTAGAGCGGCTTCTGCCGAAAGAAGCCCGGGAGCGGCGCTTAGCTCCGGAGAGCATCGTACCTTCGTCTTTAGCGTCTTTTGTGGTCTACATCCTAGCAGAAAGCTTTTCCACTCTGTCTGGCAAGGAAAACCTGTACCAGCACAGAAAACATCTCCCAACGTGATCTGGACGTTGTACGGAGGTCTGCCAAGTGTTTGGCATAAAGAAAAGAAAAGCTGTCCAAAACAGCTTCCAATCGAATATTCATGTAATAGGAAAAGTCAGGAGAGTGCAAAGGTACTGTTTTCTATCAGTTGGCAAGTTGCGCACACAATCCCAGTGTTGTACAGCTTCCTTCTTCACCTTTCCGATGCTGCCGCTCTCTCCGGCTCCCGGAGCCGAAGAAGCGGCTTCTTCGCGCAAAGAAGATTGTACCGCTCACAGTGCTCTCTTAGCGCGGCTTCTGCCGAAAGAAGCCCGGGAGCGGCGCTTAGCTCCGGAGAGCATCGTACCTTCGTCTTTAGCGTCTTTTGCGGTCTACATCCTAGCAGAAAGATTTTCCACTCTGTCTGGCAAGGAAAACCTGCGCCAGCACAGAAAACATGTCCCAACGTGATCTGGACGTTTCACGGAGGTCTGCCAAATGTTTGGCATAAAGAAAAGAAAAGTTGTCCAAAACAGCTTCCAATCGAATATTCATGTGATAGGAAACGTTAGGAGAGTGCAAAGGTACTGTTTTCTATCAGTTGGCAAGTTGAGCACACAATCCCAGTGTTGTACAGCTTCCTTCTTCACCTTTCCGGTGCTGCCGCTCTCTCCGGCTCGCGGAGCCGAAGAAGCGGCTTCTTCGCGCAAAGACGATTGTACCGCTCACAGTGTTCTCTTAGCGCGGCTTCTTCCTAACAAAGCCCGGCTGCGGCGCTTAGCTCCGGAGAGCATTGTACCTTAGTCTTTAGCGTCTTTTGTGGTCTACAACCTAGCAGAAAGCTTTTCCACTCTGTCCGGCAAGGAAAACCTGCCGGAGCACAGAAAACATCTCCCATCGTGTTCTGGACGTTGCACGGAGGTCTGCCAAGTGTTTGGCATAAAGAAAAGAAAAGCTGTCCAAAACAGCTTCCAATCGAATATTCATGTGATTACAAAAGTCAGGAGAATGGTAAGGTACTGTTTTCTATCAGTTGGCAAGCTGTGCACACAATCCTAGTGTTGTACAGCTTCCTTCTTCACCTTTCCGATGCTGCCGCTCTCTCCGGCTCCCTGAGCCGAAGAAGCGGCTTCTTCGCGCAAAGACGATTGTACCGCTCACAGTGTTCTCCTTAGAGCGGCTTCTGCCGAAAGAAGCCCGGGAGCGGCGCTTAGCTCCGGAGAGCATCGTACCTTCGTCTTTAGTGTCTTTTGTGGTCTACAACCTAGCAGAAAGCTTTTCCACTCTGTCTGGCAAGGAAAACCTGTACCAGCACAGAAAACATCTTCCAACATATTCTGGACGTTGTACGGAGGTCTGCCAAGTGTTTGGCATGAAGAAAAGAAAAGCTGTCCAAAACAGCTTCCAATCGAATATTCATGTGATAGGAAAAGTCAGGAGAGTGCAAAGGTACTGTTTTCTACCAGTGTCCAAGTTGAGCACACAATCCCAGTGTTGTACAGCATTCTTCTTCACCTTTCCGATGCTGCCGCTCTCTCCGGCTCGCGGAGCCGAAGAAGCGGCTTCTTCACGCAAAGACGATTGTACCGCTCACAGTGTTCTCGTTAGAGCGGCTTCTGCCGAAAGAAGCCCGGGAGCGGCGCTTAGCTCCGGAGAGCATCGTACCTTCGTCTTTAGCGTCTTTTGTGGTCTACATCCTAGCAGAAAGATTTTCCACTCTGTCAGCAAGGAAAACATGTCGGAGCACAGGAAACATCTCCCATCGTTTTCTGGACGTTGCACGGAGGTCTGTCAAGTGTTTGACAAGAAGAGAAGAAAAGTTGTCCAAAACAGCTTCCAATCGAATATTCATGTGATAGGAAAAGTCAGGAGAGTGCAAAGGTACTGTTTTCTATCAGTTGGCAAGTTGCGCACACAATCCCAGTGTTGTACAGCTTCCTTCTTCACCTTTCCGATGCTGCCGCTCTCTCCGGCTCCCGGAGCCGAAGAAGCGGCTTCTTCGCGCAAAGAAGATTTTACCGCTCACAGTGCTCTCTTAGCGCGGCTTCTGCCGAAAGAAGCCCGGGAGCGGCGCTTAGCTCCGGAGAGCATCGTACCTTCGTCTTTAGCGTCTTTTGTGGTCTACATCCTAGCAGAAAGATTTTCCACTCTGTCAGCAAGGAAAACATGTCGGAGCACAGGAAACATCTCCCATCGTTTTCTGGACGTTGCACGGAGGTCTGTCAAGTGTTTGACAAGAAGAGAAGAAAAGTTGTCCAAAACAGCTTCCAATCGAATATTCATGTGATAGGAAAAGTCAGGAGAGTGCAAAGGTACTGTTTTCTATCAGTTGGCAAGTTGCGCACACAATCCCAGTGTTGTACAGCTTCCTTCTTCACCTTTCCGATGCTGCCGCTCTCTCCGGCTCCCGGAGCCGAAGAAGCGGCTTCTTCGCGCAAAGAAGATTGTACCGCTCACAGTGCTCTCTTAGCGCGGCTTCTGCCGAAAGAAGCCCGGGAGCGGCGCTTAGCTCCGGAGAGCATCGTACCTTCGTCTTTAGCGTCTTTTGTGGTCTACATCCTAGCAGAAAGATTTTCCACTCTGTCTGGCAAGGAAAACCTGCGCCAGCACAGAAAACATCTCCCAACGTGATCTGGACGTTTCACGGAGGTCTGCCAAATGTTTGGCATAAAGAAAAGAAAAGTTGTCCAAAACAGCTTCCAATCGAATATTCATGTGATAGGAAACGTTAGGAGAGTGCAAAGGTACTGTTTTCTATCAGTTGGCAAGTTGAGCACACAATCCCAGTGTTGTACAGCTTCCTTCTTCACCTTTCCGGTGCTGCCGCTCTCTCCGGCTCGCGGAGCCGAAGAAGCGGCTTCTTCGCGCAAAGACGATTGTACCGCTCACAGTGTTCTCTTAGCGCGGCTTCTTCCTAACAAAGCCCGGCTGCGGCGCTTAGCTCCGGAGAGCATTGTACCTTCGTCTTTAGCGTATTTTGTGGTCTACATCCTAGCAGAAAGCTTTTCCACTCTGTCAGGCAAGGAAAACCTGTACCAGCACAGAAAACATCTCCCATCGTGTTCTGGACGCTGCACGGAGGTCTGCCAAGTGTTTGGCATAAAGAAAAGAAAAGCTGTCTAAAACAGCTTCCAATCGAATATTCATGTGATTACAAAAGTCAGGAGAATGGTAAGGTACTGTTTTCTATCAGTTGGCAAGCTGTGCACACAATCCTAGTGTTGTACAGCTTCCTTCTTCACCTTTCCGATGCTGCCGCTCTCTCCGGCTCGTGGATCCGAAGAAGCGGCTTCTTCGCGCAAAGACGATTGTACTGCTCACAGTGTTCTCCTTAGAGCGGCTTCTGCCGAAAGAAGCCCGGGAGCGGCGCTTAGCTCCGGAGAGCATCGTACCTTCGTCTTTAGTGTCTTTTTTGGTCTACATCCTAGCAGAAAGCTTTTCCACTCTGTCTGGCAAGGAAAACCTGTACCAGCACAGAAAACATCTCCCAAAATATTCTGGACGTTGTACGGAGGTCTGCCAAGTGTTTGGCATAAAGAAAAGAAAAGCTGTCCAAAACAGCTTCCAATCGAATATTCATGTGATAGGAAAAGTCAGGAGAGTGCAAAGGTACTGTTTTCTACCAGTGTCCAAGTTGAGCACACAATCCCAGTGTTGTACAGCATCCTTCTTCACCTTTCCGATGCTGCCGCTCTCTCCGGCTCCCGGAGCCGAAGAAGCGGCTTCTTCACGCAAAGACGATTGTACCGCTCACAGTGCTCTCGTTAGAGCGGCTTCTGCCGAAAGAAGCCCGGGAGCGGCGCTTAGCTCCGGAGAGCATTGTACCTTCGTCTTTAGTGTCTTTTGTGGTCTACATCCTAGCAGAAAGCTTTTCCACTCTGTCTGGCAAGGAAAACCTGTACCAGCACAGAAAACATCTCCCATCGTTTTCTGGACGTTGCACGGAGGTCTGCCAAGTGTTTGACAAGTAGAGAAGAAAAGTTGTCCAAAACAGCTTCCAATCGAATATTCATGTGATAGGAAAAGTCAGGAGAGTGCACAGGTACTGTTTTCTATCAGTTGGCAAGTTGCGCACACAATCCCAGTGTTGTACAGCTTCCTTCTTCACCTTTCCGATGCTGCCGCTCTCTCCGGCTCCCGGAGCCGAAGAAGCGGCTTCTTCGCGCAAAGAAAATTGTACCGCTCACAGTGCTCTCTTAGCGCGGCTTCTGCCGAAAGAAGCCCGGGAGCGGCGCTTAGCTCCGGAGAGCATCGTACCTTCGTCTTTAGCGTCTTTTGTGGTCTACATCCTAGCAGAAAGCTTTTCCACTCTGTCTGGCAAGGAAAACCTGCGCCAGCACAGGAAACATCTCCCAACGTGATCTGGACGTTGTACGGAGGTCTGCCTAGTGTTTGACAAGAAGAGAAGAAAAGTTGTCCAAAACAGCTTCCAATCGAATATTCATGTGATAGGAAAAGTCAGGAGAGTGCAAAGGTACTGTTTTCTATCAGTTGGCAAGTTGAGCACACAATCCCAGTGTTGTACAGCTTCCTTCTTCACCTTTCCGATGCTGCCGCTCTCTCCGGCTCGCGGATCCGAAGAAGCGGCTTCTTCGCGCAAAGACGACTGTACCGCTCACAGTGCTCTCTTAGCGCGGCTTCTGCCGAAAGAAGCCTGGGAGCGGCGCTTAGCTGCGGAGAGCATCGTACCTTCGTCTTTAGCGTCTTTTGTGGTCTACATCCTAGCAGAAAGCTTTTCCACTCTGTCTGGCAAGGAAAACCTGTACCAGCACAGAAAACATCTCCCATCGTGTTCTGGACGTTGCACGGAGGTCTGCCAAGTGTTTGGCATTAAGAAAACAAAAGCTGTCCAAAACAGCTTCCAATCGAATATTCATGTGATAGGAAAAGTCACGAGAGTGCAAAGGTACTGTTTTCTATCAGTTGGCAAGCTGTGCACACAATCCCAGTGTTGTACAGCTTCCTTCTTCACCTTTCCGACGCTGCCGCTCTCTCCGGCTCCCGGAGCCGAAGAAGCGGCTTCTTCGCGCAAAGACGATTGTACCGCTCACAGTGTTCTCCTTAGAGCGGCTTCTGCCGAAAGAAGCCCGGAAGCGGCGCTTAGCTCCGGAGAGCATCGTACCTTAGTCTTTAGCGTCTTTTGTGGTCTACAACCTAGCAGAAAGCTTTTCCACTCTGTCCGGCAAGGAAAACCTGCCGGAGCACAGAAAACATCTCCCATCGTGTTCTGGACGTTGCACGGAGGTCTGCCAAGTGTTTGGCATAAAGAAAAGAAAAGCTGTCCAAAACAGCTTCCAATCGAATATTCATGTGATTACAAAAGTCAGGAGAATGGTAAGGTACTGTTTTCTATCAGTTGGCAAGCTGTGCACACAATCCTAGTGTTGTACAGCTTCCTTCTTCACCTTTCCGATGCTGCCGCTCTCTCCGGCTCCCTGAGCCGAAGAAGCGGCTTCTTCGCGCAAAGACGATTGTACCGCTCACAGTGTTCTCCTTAGAGCGGCTTCTGCCGAAAGAAGCCCGGGAGCGGCGCTTAGCTCCGGAGAGCATCGTACCTTCGTCTTTAGTGTCTTTTGTGGTCTACAACCTAGCAGAAAGCTTTTCCACTCTGTCTGGCAAGGAAAACCTGTACCAGCACAGAAAACATCTTCCAACATATTCTGGACGTTGTACGGAGGTCTGCCAAGTGTTTGGCATGAAGAAAAGAAAAGCTGTCCAAAACAGCTTCCAATCGAATATTCATGTGATAGGAAAAGTCAGGAGAGTGCAAAGGTACTGTTTTCTACCAGTGTCCAAGTTGAGCACACAATCCCAGTGTTGTACAGCATTCTTCTTCACCTTTCCGATGCTGCCGCTCTCTCCGGCTCGCGGAGCCGAAGAAGCGGCTTCTTCACGCAAAGACGATTGTACCGCTCACAGTGTTCTCGTTAGAGCGGCTTCTGCCGAAAGAAGCCCGGGAGCGGCGCTTAGCTCCGGAGAGCATCGTACCTTCGTCTTTAGCGTCTTTTGTGGTCTACATCCTAGCAGAAAGATTTTCCACTCTGTCAGCAAGGAAAACATGTCGGAGCACAGGAAACATCTCCCATCGTTTTCTGGACGTTGCACGGAGGTCTGTCAAGTGTTTGACAAGAAGAGAAGAAAAGTTGTCCAAAACAGCTTCCAATCGAATATTCATGTGATAGGAAAAGTCAGGAGAGTGCAAAGGTACTGTTTTCTATCAGTTGGCAAGTTGCGCACACAATCCCAGTGTTGTACAGCTTCCTTCTTCACCTTTCCGATGCTGCCGCTCTCTCCGGCTCCCGGAGCCGAAGAAGCGGCTTCTTCGCGCAAAGAAGATTTTACCGCTCACAGTGCTCTCTTAGCGCGGCTTCTGCCGAAAGAAGCCCGGGAGCGGCGCTTAGCTCCGGAGAGCATCGTACCTTCGTCTTTAGCGTCTTTTGTGGTCTACATCCTAGCAGAAATATTTTCCACTCTGTCTGGCAAGGAAATCCTGTACCAGCACAGAAAACATCTCCCAACGTGATCTGGACGTTGTACAGAGGTCTGCCAAGTGTTTGACAAGAAGAGAAGAAAAGTTGTCCAAAACAGCTTCCAATCGAATATTCATGTGATAGGAAAAGTCAGGAGAGTGCACAGGTACTGTTTTGTATCAGTTGCCAAATTGAGCACACAATCCCAGTGTTGTACAGCTTCCTTCTTCACCTTTCCGATGCTGCCGCTCTCTCCGGCTCGCGGATCCGAAGAAGCGGCTTCTTCGCGCAAAGACGACTGTACCGGTCACAGTGCTCTCTTAGCGCAGCTTCTGCCGAAAGAATCCAGGGAGCGGCGCTTAGCTGCGGAGAGCATCGTACCTTCGTCTTTAGCGTCTTTTGTGGTCTACATCCTAGCAGAAAGCTTTTCCACTCTGTCAGGCAAGGAAAACCTGTACCAGCACAGAAAACATCTCCCATCGTGTTCTGGACGCTGCACGGAGGTCTGCCAAGTGTTTGGCATTAAGAAAACAAAAGCTGTCCAAAACAGCTTCCAATCGAATATTCATGAGATTACAAAAGTCAGGAGAATGGTAAGGTACTGTTTTCTATCAGTTGGCAAGCTGTGCACACAATCCCAGTGTTGTACAGCTTCCTTCTTCACCTTTCCGATGCTGCCGCTCTCTCCGGCTCCCGGAGCCGAAGAAGCGGCTTCTTCGCGCAAAGAAGATTTTACCGCTCAAAGTGCTCTCTTAGCGCGGCTTCTGCCGAAAGACGCCCGGGAGCGGCGCTTAGCTCCGGAGAGCATCGTACCTTCGTCTTTAGCGTCTTTTGTGGTCTACATCCTAGCAGAAAGATTTTCCACTCTGTCTGGCAAGGAAAACCTGCGCCAGCACAGAAAACATCTCCCAACGTGATCTGGACGTTGTACGGAGGTCTGCCAAGTGTTTGACAAGAAGAGAAGAAAAGTTGTCCAAAACAGCTTCCAATCGAATATTCATGTGATAGGAAAAGTCAGGAGAGTGCAAAGGTACTGTTTTCTATCAGTTGGCAAGTTGAGCACACAATCCCAGTGTTGTACAGCTTCCTTCTTCACCTTTCCGATGCTGCCGCTCTCTCCGGCTCGCGGATCCGAAGAAGCGGCTTCTTCGCGCAAAGACGACTGTACCGGTCACAGTGCTCTCTTAGCGCGGCTTCTGCCGAAAGAAGCCTGGGAGCGGCGCTTAGCTGCGGAGAGCATCGTACCTTCGTCTTTAGCGTCTTTTGTGGTCTACATCCTAGCAGAAAGCTTTTCCACTCTGTCTGGCAAGGAAAACCTGTACCAGCACAGAAAACATCTCCCATCGTGTTCTGGACGTTGCACGGGGGTCTGCCAAGTGTTTGGCATAAAGAAAAGAAAAGCTGTCCAAAACAGCTTCCAATCGAATATTCATGTGATAGGAAAAGTCAGGAGAGTGCAAAGGTACTGTTTTCTATCAGTTGGCAAGCTGTGCACACAATCCCAGTGTTGTACAGCTTCCTTCTTCACCTTTCCGACGCTGCCGCTCTCTCCGGCTCCCGGAGCCGAAGAAGCGGCTTCTTCGCGCAAAGACGATTGTACCGCTCACAGTGTTCTCCTTAGAGCGGCTTCTGCCGAAAGAAGCCCGGAAGCGGCGCTTAGCTCCGGAGAGCATCGTACCTTAGTCTTTAGCGTCTTTTGTGGTCTACAACCTAGCAGAAAGCTTTTCCACTCTGTCCGGCAAGGAAAACCTGCCGGAGCACAGAAAACATCTCCCATCGTGTTCTGGACGTTGCACGGAGGTCTGCCAAGTGTTTGGCATTAAGAAAAGAAAAGCTGTCCAAAACAGCTTCCAATCGAATATTCATGTGATTACAAAAGTCAGGAGAATGGTAAGGTACTGTTTTCTATCAGTTGGCAAGCTGTGCACACAATCCTAGTGTTGTACAGCTTCCTTCTTCACCTTTCCGATGCTGCCGCTCTCTCCGGCTCCCTGAGCCGAAGAAGCGGCTTCTTCGCGCAAAGACGATTGTACCGCTCACAGTGTTCTCCTTAGAGCGGCTTCTGCCGAAAGAAGCCCGGGAGCGGCGCTTAGCTCCGGAGAGCATCGTACCTTCGTCTTTAGCGTCTTTTGTGGTCTACATCCTAGCAGAAAGCTTTTCCACTCTGTCTGGCAAGGAAAACCTGTACCAGCACAGAAAACATCTCCCAACGTGATCTGGACGTTGTACGGAGGTCTGCCAAGTGTTTGGCATAAAGAAAAGAAAAGCTGTCCAAAACAGCTTCCAATCGAATATTCATGTAATAGGAAAAGTCAGGAGAGTGCAAAGGTACTGTTTTCTATCAGTTGGCAAGTTGCGCACACAATCCCAGTGTTGTACAGCTTCCTTCTTCACCTTTCCGATGCTGCCGCTCTCTCCGGCTCCCGGAGCCGAAGAAGCGGCTTCTTCGCGCAA
This sequence comes from Ammospiza caudacuta, assembly GCF_027887145.1. NCBI lineage: Eukaryota > Metazoa > Chordata > Aves > Passeriformes > Passerellidae > Ammospiza > Ammospiza caudacuta. The sequence goes on along the minus strand of NC_080597.1, from coordinate 23,542,627 downwards.
AGAAGATTGTACCGCTCACAGTGCTCTCTTAGCGCGGCTTCTGCCGAAAGAAGCCCGGGAGCGGCGCTTAGCTCCGGAGAGCATCGTACCTTCGTCTTTAGCGTCTTTTGCGGTCTACATCCTAGCAGAAAGATTTTCCACTCTGTCTGGCAAGGAAAACCTGCGCCAGCACAGAAAACATCTCCCAACGTGATCTGGACGTTTCACGGAGGTCTGCCAAATGTTTGGCATAAAGAAAAGAAAAGTTGTCCAAAACAGCTTCCAATCGAATATTCATGTGATAGGAAACGTCAGGAGAGTGCAAAGGTACTGTTTTCTATCAGTTGGCAAGTTGAACACACAATCCCAGTGTTGTACAGCTTCCTTCTTCACCTTTCCGGTGCTGCCGCTCTCTCCGGCTCGCGGAGCCGAAGAAGCGGCTTCTTCGCGCAAAGACGATTGTACCGCTCAGAGTGTTCTCTTAGCGCGGCTTCTTCCTAACAAAGCCCGGCAGCGGCGCTTAGCTCCGGAGAGCATTGTACCTTCGTCTTTAGCGTCTTTTGTGGTCTACATCCTAGCAGAAAGCTTTTCCACTCTGTCAGGCAAGGAAAACCTGTACCAGCACAGAAAACATCTCCCATCGTGTTCTGGATGCTGCACGGAGGTCTGCCAAGTGTTTGGCATAAAGAAAAGAAAAGCTGTCTAAAACAGCTTCCAATCGAATATTCATGTGATTACAAAAGTCAGGAGAATGGTAAGGTACTGTTTTCTATCAGTTGGCAAGCTGTGCACACAATCCTAGTGTTGTACAGCTTCCTTCTTCACCTTTCCGATGCTGCCGCTCTCTCCGGCTCGTGGATCCGAAGAAGCGGCTTCTTCGCGCAAAGACGATTGTACCGCTCACAGTGTTCTCCTTAGAGCGGCTTCTGCCGAAAGAAGCCCGGGAGCGGCGCTTAGCTCCGGAGAGCATCATACCTTAGTCTTTAGCGTCTTTTGTGGTCTACAACCTAGCAGAAAGCTTTTCCACTCTGTCCGGCAAGGAAAACCTGCCGGAGCACAGAAAACATCTCCCATCGTGTTCTGGACGTTGCACGGAGGTCTGCCAAGTGTTTGGCATAAAGAAAAGAAAAGCTGTCCAAAACAGCTTCCAATCGAATATTCATGTGATTACAAAAGTCAGGAGAATGGTAAGGTACTGTTTTCTATCAGTTGGCAAGCTGTGCACACAATCCTAGTGTTGTACAGCTTCCTTCTTCACCTTTCCGATGCTGCCGCTCTCTCCGGCTCCCTGAGCCGAAGAAGCGGCTTCTTCGCGCAAAGATGATTGTACCGCTCACAGTGTTCTCCTTAGAGCGGCTTCTGCCGAAAGAAGCCCGGGAGCGGCGCTTAGCTCCGGAGAGCATCGTACCTTCGTCTTTAGCGTCTTTTGTGGTCTACATCCTAGCAGAAATATTTTCCACTCTGTCTGGCAAGGAAATCCTGTACCAGCACAGAAAACATCTCCCAACGTGATCTGGACGTTGTACAGAGGTCTGCCAAGTGTTTGACAAGAAGAGAAGAAAAGTTGTCCAAAACAGCTTCCAATCGAATATTCATGTGATAGGAAAAGTCAGGAGAGTGCACAGGTACTGTTTTGTATCAGTTGCCAAATTGAGCACACAATCCCAGTGTTGTACAGCTTCCTTCTTCACCTTTCCGATGCTGCCGCTCTCTCCGGCTCGCGGATCCGAAGAAGCGGCTTCTTCGCGCAAAGACGACTGTACCGGTCAAAGTGCTCTCTTAGCGCAGCTTCTGCCGAAAGAATCCCGGGAGCGGCGCTTAGCTCCGGAGAGCATCGTACCTTCGTCTTTAGCGTCTTTTGTGGTCTACATCCTAGCAGAAAGCTTTTCCACTCTGCCAGGCAAGGAAAACCTGCCGGAGCACAGAAAACATCTCCCATCATTTTCTGGACGTTGCACGGAGGTCTGCCAAGTGTTTGACAAGAAGAGAAGAAAAGTTGTCCAAAACAGCTTCCAATCGAATATTCATGTGATAGGAAAAGTCAGGAGAGTGCAAAGGTACTGTTTTCTATCAGTTGGCAAGTTGAGCACACAATCCCAGTGTTGTACAGCTTCCTTCTTCACCTTTCCGATGCTGCCGCTCTCTCCGGCTCCCGGAGCCGAAGAAGCGGCTTCTTCGCGCAAAGACGATTGTACCGCTCACAGTGCTCTCTTAGCGCGGCTTCTGCCGAAAGAAGCCCGGGAGCGGCGCTTAGCTCCGGAGAGCATCGTACCTTCGTCTTTAGCGTCTTTTGTGGTCTACATCCTAGCAGAAAGCTTTTCCACTCTGTCTGGCAAGGAAAACCTGTACCAGCACAGAAAACATCTCCCATCGTGTTCTGGACGCTGCACGGAGGTCTGCCAAGTGTTTGGCATAAAGAAAAGAAAAGCTGTCCAAAACAGCTTCCAATCGAATATTCATGTGATTACAAAAGTCAGGAGAATGGTAAGGTACTGTTTTCTATCAGTTGGCCAGCTGTGCACACAATCCTAGTGTTGTACAGCTTCCTTCTTCACCTTTCCGATGCTGCCGCTCTCTCCGGCTCCCTGAGCCGAAGAAGCGGCTTCTTCGCGCAAAGACGATTGTACCGCTCACAGTGTTCTCCTTAGAGCGGCTTCTGCCGAAAGAAGCCCGGGAGCGGCGCTTAGCTCCGGAGAGCATTGTACCTTCGTCTTTAGCGTCTTTTGTGGTCTACATCCTAGCAGAAAGCTTTTCCACTCTGTCTGGCAAGGAAAACCTGTACCAGCACAGAAAACATCTCCCATCGTTTACTGGACGTTGCACGGAGGTCTGCCAAGTGTTTGGCATTAAGAAAAGAAAAGCTGTCCAAAACAGCTTCCAATCGAATATTCATGTGATAGGAAAAGTCAGGAGAGTGCAAAGGTACTGTTTTCTATCAGTTGGCAAGCTGTGCACACAATCCTAGTGTTGTACAGCTTCCTTCTTCACCTTTCCGATGCTGCCGCTCTCTCCGGTTCCCTGAGCCGAAGATGCGGCTTCTTCGCGCAAAGAAGATTTTACCGCTCACAGTGCTCTCTTAGCGCGGCTTCTGCCGAAAGAAGCCCGGGAGCGGCGCTTAGCTCCGGAGAGCATCGTACCTTCGTCTTTAGCGTCTTTTGTTGGTCTACATCCTAGCAGAAAGCTTTTCCACTCTGTCTGGCAAGGAAAACCTGTACCAGCACAGAAAACATCTCCCAACATATTCTGGACGTTGCACGGAGGTCTGCCAAGTGTTTAGCATAAAGGAAAGAAAAGCTGTCCAAAACAGCTTCCAATCGAATATTCATGTGATAGGAAAAGTCAGGAGAGTGCAAAGGTACTGTTTTCTATCAGTTGGCAAGTTGAGCACACAATCCCAGTGTTGTACAGCTTCCTTCTTCACCTTTCCGATGCTGCCGCTCTCTCCGGCTCCCGGAGCCGAAGAAGCGGCTTCTTCGCGCAAAGACGATTGTACCGCTCACAGTGCTCTCTTAGCGCGGCTTCTGCCGAAAGAAGCCCGGGAGCGGCGCTTAGCTCCGGAGAGCATCGTACCTTCGTCTTTAGCGTCTTTTGTGGTCTACATCTTAGCAGAAAGCTTTTCCACTCTGCTGGCAAGGAAAACCTGCGCCAGCACAGAAAACATCTCCCATCGTGTTCTGGACGTTGTACGGAGGTCTGCCAAGTGTTTGGCATAAAGAAAAGAAAAGTTGTCCAAAACAGCTTCCAATCGAATATTCATGTGATAGGAAAAGTCAGGAGAGTGCAAAGGTACTGTTTTCTATCAGTTGGCAAGTTGCGCACACAATCCCAGTGTTGTACAGCTTCCTTCTCACTATTCCGATTTTGCCGCTCTCTCTGGCTCCCGGAGCCGAAGAAGCGGCTTCTTCGCGCAAAGACGATTGTACCGCTCACAGTGCTCTCTTAGCGCGGCTTCTGCCGAAAGAAGCCCGGGAGCGGCGCTTAGCTCCGGAGAGCATCGTACCTTCGTCTTTAGCGTCTTTTGTGGTCTACATCCTCGCAGAAAGCTTTTCCAATACGTCTGGCAAGGAGACAGTGTGCCAACACAGAAAACATCTCCCGTCGTGTTCTGGACGTTGCACGGAGGTCTGCCAAGTGTTTGGCATAAAGAAAAGAAAAGCTGTCCAAAACAGCTTCCAATCGAATATTCATGTGATAGGAAAAGTCAGGAGAGTGCAAAGGTACTGTTTTCTATCAGTTGGCAAGCTGTGCACACAATCCTAGTGTTGTACAGCTTCCTTCTTCAACTTTCCGATGCTGCCGCTCTCTCCGGCTCCCGGAGCCGAAGAAGCGGCTTCTTCGCGCAAAGACGATTGTACCGCTCACAGTGCTCTCTTAGCGCGGCTTCTGCCGAAAGAAGCCCGGGAGCGGCGCTTAGCTCCGGAGAGCATCGTACCTTCGTCTTTAGCGTCTTTTGTGGTCTACATCCTAGCAGAAAGCTTTTCCACTCTGTCTGGCAAGGAAAACCTGTACCAGCACAGAAAACATCTCCCATCGTGTTCTGGACGTTGCACGGAGGTCTGCCAAGTGTTTGGCATAAAGAAAAGAAAAGCTGTCCAAAACAGCTTCCAATCGAATATTCATGTGATAGGAAAAGTCAGGAGAGTGCAAAGGTACTGTTTTCTATCAGTTGGCAAGTTGCGCACACAATCCCAGTGTTGTACAGCTTCCTTCTTCACCTTTCCGATGCTGCCGCTCTCTCCGTCTCCCGGGGCCGAAGAAGCGGCTTCTTCGCGCAAAGAAGATTGTACCGCTCACAGTGCTCTCGTTAGAGCGGCTTCTGCCGAAAGAAGCCCGGGAGCGGCGCTTAGCTCCGGAGAGCATCGTACCTTCGTCTTTAGCGTCTTTTGTGGTCTACATCCTAGCAGAAAGCTTTTCCACTACGTCTGGCAAGGAGACAGTGTGCCAACACAGAAAACATCTCCCGTCGTGTTCTGGACGTTGCACGGAGGTCTGCCAAGTGTTTGGCAAGAAGAGAAGAAAAGTTGTCCAAAACAGCTTCCAATCGAATATTCATGTGATAGGAAAAGTCAGGAGAGTGCAAAGGTACTGTTTTCTATCAGTTGGCAAGCTGCGCACACAATCCCAGTTCAATACAGCATCCTTCTTCACCTTTCCGATGCTGCCGCTCTCTCCGGCTCGCGGAGCCGAAGAAGCGGCTTCTTCGCGCAAAGACGATTGTACCGCTCACAGTGCTCTCTTAGCGCGCCTTCTGCCGAAAGAAGCCCAGGAGCGGAGCTTAGATCCGGAGAGCATCGTACCTTCGTCTTTAGCGTCTTTTGTGGTCTACATCCTAGCAGAGAGCTTTTCCACTTTGTCAGGCAAGGAAAACCTGCCGGAGCACAGAAAACATCTCCCATCGTGTTCTGGACGCTGCACGGAGGTCTGCCAAGTGTTTGGCATTAAGAAAAGAAAAGCTGTCCAAAACAGCTTCCAATCGAATATTCATGTGATTACAAACGTCAGGGGAATGGTAATTTACTGTTTTCTATCAGTTGGCAAGCTGTGCACACAATCCTAGTGTTGTACAGCTTCCTTCTTCACCTTTCCGATGCTGCCGCTCTCTCCGGCTCCCGGAGCCGAAGAAGCGGCTTCTTCGCGCAAAGACGATTGTACCGCTCACAGTGCTCTCTTAGCGCGGCTTCTGCCGAAAGAAGCCCGGGAGCGGCGCTTAGCTCCGAAGAGCATCGTACCTTCGTCTTTAGTGTCTTTTGTGGTCTACATCCTAGCAGAAAGCTTTTCCACTCTGTCTGGTAAGGAAAACCTGTACCAGCACAGAAAACATCTCCCATCGTGTTCTGGACGTTGTACGGAGGTCTGCCAAGTGTTTGGCATAAAGAAAAGAAAAGCTGTCCAAAACAGCTTCCAATCGAATATTCATGTGATTGGAAAAGTCAGGAGAGTGCAAAGGTACTGTTTTCTATCAGTTGGCAAGTTGCGCACACAATCCCAGTGTTGTACAGCTTCCTTCTTCACCTTTCCGATGCTGCCGCTCTCTCCGGCTCGCGGAGCCGAAGAAGCGGCTTCTTCACGCAAAGACGATTGTACCGCTCACAGTGTTCTCCTTAGAGCGGCTTCTGCCGAAAGAAGCCCGGGAGCGGCTCTTAGCTCCGGAGAGCATCGTACCTTCGCCTTTAGCGTCTTTTGTGGTCTACATCCTAGCAGAAAGCTTTTCCACTCTGTCAGGCAAGGAAAACCTGCCGGAGCACAGAAAACATCTCCCATTGTTTTCTGGACGTTGCACGGAGGTCTGCCAAGTGTTTGACAAGAAGAGAAGAAAAGTTGTCCAAAACAGCTTCCAATCGAATATTCATGTGATAGGAAAAGTCAGGAGTGTGCACAGGTACTGTTTCCTATCAGTTGGCAAGTTGCGCACACAATCCCAGTGTTGTACAGCTTCCTTCTTCACCTTTCCGATGCTGCCGCTCTCTCCGGCTCCCGGAGCCGAAGAAGCGGCTTCTTCGCGCAAAGACGATTTTACCGCTCACAGTGCTCTCTTAGCGCGGCTTCTGCCGAAAGAAGCCCGGGAGCGGCGCTTAGCTCCGGAGAGCATCGTACCTTCGTCTTTAGCGTCTTTTGTTGGTCTACATCCTAGCAGAAAGCTTTTCCACTCTGTCTGGCAAGGAAAACCTGTACCAGCACAGAAAACATCTCCCAACATATTCTGGACGTTGCACGGAGGTCTGCCAAGTGTTTAGCATAAAGGAAAGAAAAGCTGTCCAAAACAGCTTCCAATCGAATATTCATGTGATAGGAAAAGTCAGGAGAGTGCAAAGGTACTGTTTTCTATCAGTTGGCAAGTTGAGCACACAATCCCAGTGTTGTACAGCTTCCTTCTTCACCTTTCCGATGCTGCCGCTCTCTCCGGCTCCCGGAGCCGAAGAAGCGGCTTCTTCGCGCAAAGACGATTGTACCGCTCACAGTGCTCTCTTAGCGCGGCTTCTGCCGAAAGAAGCCCGGGAGCGGCGCTTAGCTCCGGAGAGCATCGTACCTTCGTCTTTAGCGTCTTTTGTGGTCTACATCTTAGCAGAAAGCTTTTCCACTCTGCTGGCAAGGAAAACCTGCGCCAGCACAGAAAACATCTCCCATCGTGTTCTGGACGTTGTACGGAGGTCTGCCAAGTGTTTGGCATAAAGAAAAGAAAAGTTGTCCAAAACAGCTTCCAATCGAATATTCATGTGATAGGAAAAGTCAGGAGAGTGCAAAGGTACTGTTTTCTATCAGTTGGCAAGTTGCGCACACAATCCCAGTGTTGTACAGCTTCCTTCTCACTATTCCGATGCTGCCGCTCTCTCTGGCTCCCGGAGCCGAAGAAGCGGCTTCTTCGCGCAAAGACGATTGTACCGGTCACAGTGCTCTCTTAGCGCGGCTTCTGCCGAAAGAAGCCCGGGAGCGGCGCTTAGCTCCGGAGAGCATCGTACCTTCGTCTTTAGCGTCTTTTGTGGTCTACATCCTCGCAGAAAGCTTTTCCAATACGTCTGGCAAGGAGACAGTGTGCCAACACAGAAAACATCTCCCGTCGTGTTCTGGACGTTGCACGGAGGTCTGCCAAGTGTTTGGCATTAAGAAACGAAAAGCTGTCCAAAACAGCTTCCAATCGAATATTCATGTGATAGGAAAAGTCAGGAGATTGCAAAGGTACTGTTTTCTATCAGTTGGCAAGCTGTGCACACAATCCTAGTGTTGTACAGCTTCCTTCTTCACCTTTCCGATGCTGCCGCTCTCTCCGGCTCCCTGAGCCGAAGAAGCGGCTTCTTCGCGCTAAGACGATTGTACCGCTCACAGTGTTCTCCTTAGAGCGGCTTCTGCCGAAAGAAGCCCGGGAGCGGCGCTTAGCTCCGGAGAGCATCGTACCTTCGTCTTTAGCGTCTTTTGTCGTCTACATCCTAGCAGAAAGCTTTTCCACTATGTCTGGCAAGGAAAACCTGCGCCAGCACAGAAAACATCTCCCAACGTGATCTGGACGTTGTACGGAGGTCTGCCAAGTGTTTGACAAGAAGAGAAGAAAAGTTGTCCAAAACAGCTTCCAATCGAATATTCATGTGATAGGAAAAGTCAGGAGAGTGCACAGGTACTGTTTTCTATCAGTTGGCAAGTTGAGCACACAATCCCAGTGTTGTACAGCTTCCTTCTTCACCTTTCCGATGCTGCCGCTCTCTCCGGCTCCCGGAGCCGAAGAAGCGGCTTCTTCGCGCAAAGAAGATTTTACAGCTCACAGTGCTCTCTTAGCGCGGCTTCTGCCGAAAGAAGCCCGGGAGCGGCGCTTAGCTCCGGAGAGCATCGTACCTTCGTCTTTAGCGTCTTTTGTGGTCTACATCCTAGCAGAAAGCTTTTCCACTCTGTCTGGCAAGGAAAACCTGTACCAGCACAGAAAACATCTCCCATCGTGTTCTGGACGTTGCACGGAGGTCTGCCAAGTGTTTGGCATAAAGAAAAGAAAAGCTGTCCAAAACAGCTTCCAATCGAATATTCATGTGAAAGGAAAAGTCAGGAGAGTGCAAAGGTACTGTTTTCTATCAGTTGGCAAGTTGCGCACACAATCCCAGTGTTGTACAGCTTCCTTCTTCACCTTTCCGATGCTGCCGCTCTCTCCGGCTCCCGGGGCCGAAGAAGCGGCTTCTTCACGCAAAGAAGATTGTACCGCTCACAGTGCTCTCGTTAGAGCGGCTTCTGCCGAAAGAAGCCCGGGAGCGGCGCTTAGCTCCGGAGAGCATCGTACCTTCGTCTTTAGCGTCTTTTGTGGTCTACATCCTAGCAGAAAGCTTTTCCACTACGTCTGGCAAGGAGACAGTGTGCCAACACAGAAAACATCTCCCGTCGTGTTCTGGACGTTGCACGGAGGTCTGCCAAGTGTTTGGCAAGAAGAGAAGAAAAGTTGTCCAAAACAGCTTCCAATCGAATATTCATGTGATAGGAAAAGTCAGGAGAGTGCAAAGGTACTGTTTTCTATCAGTTGGCAAGCTGCGCACACAATCCCAGTTCAATACAGCATCCTTCTTCACCTTTCCGATGCTGCCGCTCTCTCCGGCTCGCGGAGCCGAAGAAGCAGCTTCTTCGCGCAAAGACGATTGCACCGCTCACAGTGCTCTCTTAGCGCGCCTTCTGCCGAAAGAAGCCCGGGAGCGGAGCTTAGATCCGGAGAGCATCGTACCTTCGTCTTTAGCGTCTTTTGTGGTCTACATCCTAGCAGAAAGCTTTTCCACTTTGTCAGGCAAGGAAAACCTGCCGGAGCACAGAAAACATCTCCCATCGTGTTCTGGACGCTGCAAGGAGGTCTGCCAAGTGTTTGGCATTAAGAAAAGGAAAGCTGTCCAAAACAGCTTCCAATCGAATATTCATGAGATTACAAACGTCAGGGGAATGGTAATTTACTGTTTTCTATCAGTTGGCAAGCTGTGCACACAATCCTAGTGTTGTACAGCTTCCTTCTTCACCTTTCCGATGCTGCCGCTCTCTCCGGTTCCCTGAGCCGAAGATGCGGCTTCTTCGCGCAAAGAAGATTTTACCGCTCACAGTGCTCTCTTAGCGCGGCTTCTGCCGAAAGAAGCCCGGGAGCGGCGCTTAGCTCCGGAGAGCATTGTACCTTCGTCTTTAGCGTCTTTTGTGGTCTACATCCTCGCAGAAAGCTTTTCCAATACGTCTGGCAAGGAGACAGTGTGCCAACACAGAAAACATCTCCCGTCGTGTTCTGGACGTTGCACGGAGGTCTGCCAAGTGTTTGGCATTAAGAAACGAAAAGCTGTCCAAAACAGATTCCAATCGAATATTCATGTGATAGGAAAAGTCAGGAGATTGCAAAGGTACTGTTTTCTATCAGTTGGCAAGCTGTGCACACAATCCTAGTGTTGTACAGCTTCCTTCTTCACCTTTCCGATGCTGCCGCTCTCTCCGGCTCCCTGAGCCGAAGAAGCGGCTTCTTCGCGCTAAGACGATTGTACCGCTCACAGTGTTCTCGTTAGAGCGGCTTCTGCCGAAAGAAGCCCGGGAGCGGCGCTTAGCTCCGGAGAGCATCGTACCTTCGTCTTTAGCGTCTTTTGTCGTCTACATCCTAGCAGAAAGCTTTTCCTCTATGTCTGGCAAGGAAAAACTGCGCCAGCACAGAAAACATCTCCCAACGTGATCTGGACGTTGTACGGAGGTCTGCCAAGTGTTTGACAAGAAGAGAAGAAAAGTTGTCCAAAACAGCTTCCAATCGAATATTCATGTGATAGGAAAAGTCAGGAGAGTGCACAGGTACTGTTTTCTATCAGTTGGCAAGTTGAGCACACAATCCCAGTGTTGTACAGCTTCCTTCTTCACCTTTCCGATGCTGCCGCTCTCTCCGGCTCCCGGAGCCGAAGAAGCGGCTTCTTCGCGCAAAGACGATTGTACCGCTCACAGTGCTCTCTTAGCGCGGCTTCTGCCGAAAGAAGCCCGGGAGCGGCGCTTAGCTCCGGAGAGCATCGTACCTTCGTCTTTAGCGTCTTTTGTGGTCTACATCCTAGCAGAAAGCTTTTCCACTCTGTCTGGCAAGGAAAACCTGTACCAGCACAGAAAACATCTCCCATCGTGTTCTGGACGTTGCACGGAGGTCTGCCAAGTGTTTGGCATAAAGAAAAGAAAAGCTGTCCAAAACAGCTTCCAATCGAATATTCATGTGAAAGGAAAAGTCAGGAGAGTGCAAAGGTACTGTTTTCTATCAGTTGGCAAGTTGCGCACACAATCCCAGTGTTGTACAGCTTCCTTCTTCACCTTTCCGATGCTGCCGCTCTCTCCGGCTCCCGGGGCCGAAGAAGCGGCTTCTTCACGCAAAGAAGATTGTACCGCTCACAGTGCTCTCGTTAGAGCGGCTTCTGCCGAAAGAAGCCCGGGAGCGGCGCTTAGCTCCGGAGAGCATCGTACCTTCGTCTTTAGCGTCTTTTGTGGTCTACATCCTAGCAGAAAGCTTTTCCACTCTGTCAGGCAAGGAAAACCTGCCGGAGCACAGAAAACATCTCCCATTGTTTTCTGGACGTTGCACGGAGGTCTGCCAAGTGTTTGACAAGAAGAGAAGAAAAGTTGTCCAAAACAGCTTCCAATCGAATATTCATGTGATAGGAAAAGTCAGGAGTGTGCACAGGTACTGTTTCCTATCAGTTGGCAAGTTGCGCACACAATCCCAGTGTTGTACAGCTTCCTTCTTCACCTTTCCGATGCTGCCGCTCTCTCCGGCTCCCGGAGCCGAAGAAGCGGCTTCTTCGCGCAAAGACGATTTTACCGCTCACAGTGCTCTCTTAGCGCGGCTTCTGCCGAAAGAAGCCCGGGAGCGGCGCTTAGCTCCGGAGAGCATCGTACCTTCGTCTTTAGCGTCTTTTGTTGGTCTACATCCTAGCAGAAAGCTTTTCCACTCTGTCTGGCAAGGAAAACCTGTACCAGCACAGAAAACATCTCCCAACATATTCTGGACGTTGCACGGAGGTCTGCCAAGTGTTTGGCATAAAGGAAAGAAAAGCTGTCCAAAACAGCTTCCAATCGAATATTCATGTGATAGGAAAAGTCAGGAGAGTGCAAAGGTACTGTTTTCTATCAGTTGGCAAGTTGAGCACACAATCCCAGTGTTGTACAGCTTCCTTCTTCACCTTTCCGATGCTGCCGCTCTCTCCGGCTCCCGGAGCCGAAGAAGCGGCTTCTTCGCGCAAAGACGATTGTACCGCTCACAGTGCTCTCTTAGCGCGGCTTCTGCCGAAAGAAGCCCGGGAGCGGCGCTTAGCTCCGGAGAGCATCGTACCTTCGTCTTTAGCGTCTTTTGTGGTCTACATCTTAGCAGAAAGCTTTTCCACTCTGCTGGCAAGGAAAACCTGCGCCAGCACAGAAAACATCTCCCATCGTGTTCTGGACGTTGTACGGAGGTCTGCCAAGTGTTTGGCATAAAGAAAAGAAAAGTTGTCCAAAACAGCTTCCAATCGAATATTCATGTGATAGGAAAAGTCAGGAGAGTGCAAAGGTACTGTTTTCTATCAGTTGGCAAGTTGCGCACACAATCCCAGTGTTGTACAGCTTCCTTCTCACTATTCCGATGCTGCCGCTCTCTCTGGCTCCCGGAGCCGAAGAAGCGGCTTCTTCGCGCAAAGACGATTGTACCGGTCACAGTGCTCTCTTAGCGCGGCTTCTGCCGAAAGAAGCCCGGGAGCGGCGCTTAGCTCCGGAGAGCATCGTACCTTCGTCTTTAGCGTCTTTTGTGGTCTACATCCTCGCAGAAAGCTTTTCCAATACGTCTGGCAAGGAGACAGTGTGCCAACACAGAAAACATCTCCCGTCGTGTTCTGGACGTTGCACGGAGGTCTGCCAAGTGTTTGGCATTAAGAAACGAAAAGCTGTCCAAAACAGCTTCCAATCGAATATTCATGTGATAGGAAAAGTCAGGAGATTGCAAAGGTACTGTTTTCTATCAGTTGGCAAGCTGTGCACACAATCCTAGTGTTGTACAGCTTCCTTCTTCACCTTTCCGATGCTGCCGCTCTCTCCGGCTCCCTGAGCCGAAGAAGCGGCTTCTTCGCGCTAAGACGATTGTACCGCTCACAGTGTTCTCCTTAGAGCGGCTTCTGCCGAAAGAAGCCCGGGAGCGGCGCTTAGCTCCGGAGAGCATCGTACCTTCGTCTTTAGCGTCTTTTGTCGTCTACATCCTAGCAGAAAGCTTTTCCACTATGTCTGGCAAGGAAAACCTGCGCCAGCACAGAAAACATCTCCCAACGTGATCTGGACGTTGTACGGAGGTCTGCCAAGTGTTTGACAAGAAGAGAAGAAAAGTTGTCCAAAACAGCTTCCAATCGAATATTCATGTGATAGGAAAAGTCAGGAGAGTGCACAGGTACTGTTTTCTATCAGTTGGCAAGTTGAGCACACAATCCCAGTGTTGTACAGCTTCCTTCTTCACCTTTCCGATGCTGCCGCTCTCTCCGGCTCCCGGAGCCGAAGAAGCGGCTTCTTCGCGCAAAGAAGATTTTACAGCTCACAGTGCTCTCTTAGCGCGGCTTCTGCCGAAAGAAGCCCGGGAGCGGCGCTTAGCTCCGGAGAGCATCGTACCTTCGTCTTTAGCGTCTTTTGTGGTCTACATCCTAGCAGAAAGCTTTTCCACTCTGTCTGGCAAGGAAAACCTGTACCAGCACAGAAAACATCTCCCATCGTGTTCTGGACGTTGCACGGAGGTCTGCCAAGTGTTTGGCATAAAGAAAAGAAAAGCTGTCCAAAACAGCTTCCAATCGAATATTCATGTGAAAGGAAAAGTCAGGAGAGTGCAAAGGTACTGTTTTCTATCAGTTGGCAAGTTGCGCACACAATCCCAGTGTTCTACAGCTTCCTTCTTCACCTTTCCGATGCTGCCGCTCTCTCCGGCTCCCGGGGCCGAAGAAGCGGCTTCTTCACGCAAAGAAGATTGTACCACTCACAGTGCTCTCGTTAGAGCGGCTTCTGCCGAAAGAAGCCCGGGAGCGGCGCTTAGCTCCGGAGAGCATCGTACCTTCGTCTTTAGCGTCTTTTGTGGTCTACATCCTAGCAGAAAGCTTTTCCACTACGTCTGGCAAGGAGACAGTGTGCCAACACAGAAAACATCTCCCGTCGTGTTCTGGACGTTGCACGGAGGTCTGCCAAGTGTTTGGCAAGAAGAGAAGAAAAGTTGTCCAAAACAGCTTCCAATCGAATATTCATGTGATAGGAAAAGTCAGGAGAGTGCAAAGGTACTGTTTTCTATCAGTTGGCAAGCTGCGCACACAATCCCAGTTCAATACAGCATCCTTCTTCACCTTTCCGATGCTGCCGCTCTCTCCGGCTCGCGGAGCCGAAGAAGCAGCTTCTTCGCGCAAAGACGATTGCACCGCTCACAGTGCTCTCTTAGCGCGCCTTCTGCCGAAAGAAGCCCGGGAGCGGAGCTTAGATCCGGAGAGCATCGTACCTTCGTCTTTAGTGTCTTTTGTGGTCTACATCCTAGCAGAAAGCTTTTCCACTTTGTCAGGCAAGGAAAACCTGCCGGAGCACAGAAAACATCTCCCATCGTGTTCTGGACGCTGCACGGAGGTCTGCCAAGTGTTTGGCATTAAGAAAAGGAAAGCTGTCCAAAACAGCTTCCAATCGAATATTCATGAGATTACAAACGTCAGGGGAATGGTAATTTACTGTTTTCTATCAGTTGGCAAGCTGTGCACACAATCCTAGTGTTGTACAGCTTCCTTCTTCACCTTTCCGATGCTGCCGCTCTCTCCGGCTCCCGGAGCCGAAGAAGTGGCTTCTTCGCGCAAAGACGATTGTACCGCTCACAGTGCTCTCTTAGCGCGGCTTCTGCCGAAAGAAGCCCGGGAGCGGCGCTTAGCTCCGAAGAGCATCGTACCTTCGTCTTTAGTGTCTTTTGTGGTCTACATCCTAGCAGAAAGCTTTTCCACTCTGTCTGGTAAGGAAAACCTGTACCAGCACAGAAAACATCTCCCATCGTGTTCTGGACGTTGTACGGAGGTCTGCCAAGTGTTTGGCAGAAAGAAAAGAAAAGCTGTCCAAAACAGCTTCCAATCGAATATTCATGTGATTACAAAAGTCAGGAGAGTGCAAAGGTACTGTTTTCTATCAGTTGGCAAGTTGCGCACACAATCCCAGTGTTGTACAGCTTCCTTCTTCACCTTTCCGATGCTGCCGCTCTCTCCGGCTCGCGGAGCCGAAGAAGCGGCTTCTTCACGCAAAGACGATTGTACCGCTCACAGTGCTCTCGTTAGAGCGGCTTCTGCCGAAAGAAGCCCGGGAGCGGCTCTTAGCTCCGGAGAGCATTGTACCTTCGCCTTTAGCGTCTTTTGTGGTCTACATCCTAGCAGAAAGCTTTTCCACTCTGTCAGGCAAGGAAAACCTGCCGGAGCACAGAAAACATCTCCCATTGTTTTCTGGACGTTGCACGGAGGTCTGTCAAGTGTTTGACAAGAAGAGAAGAAAAGTTGTCCAAAACAGCTTCCAATCGAATATTCATGTGATAGGAAAAGTCAGGAGAGTGCACAGGTACTGTTTCCTACCAGTTGGTAAGTTGCGCACACAATCCCAGTGTTGTACAGCTTCCTTCTTCACCTTTCCGATGCTGCCGCTCTCTCCGGCTCCCGGAGCCGAAGAAGCGGCTTCTTCGCGCAAAGACGATTTTACCGCTCACAGTGCTCTCTTAGCGCGGCTTCTGCCGAAAGAAGCCCGGGAGCGGCGCTTAGCTCCGGAGAGCATCGTACCTTCGTCTTTAGCGTCTTTTGTGGTCTACATCCTAGCAGAAAGATTTTCCACTCTGTCTGGCAAGGAAAACCTGCGCCAGCACAGAAAACATCTCCCAACGTGATCTGGACGTTGTACGGAGGTCTGCCAAGTGTTTGACAAGAAGAGAAGAAAAGTTGTCCAAAACAGCTTCCAATCGAATATTCATGTGATAGGAAAAGTCAGGAGAGTGCAAAGGTACTGTTTTCTATCAGTTGGCAAGTTGAGCACACAATCCCAGTGTTGTACAGCTTCCTTCTTCACCTTTCCGATGCTGCCGCTCTCTCCGGTCGCGGATCCGAAGAAGCGGCTTCTTCGCGCAACGACGACTGTACCGGTCACAGTGCTCTCTTAGCGCGGCTTCTGCCGAAAGAAGCCCGGGAGCGGCGCTTAGCTCCGGAGAGCATCGTACCTTCGTCTTTAGCGTCTTTTGTGGTCTACATCCTAGCAGAAAGCTTTTCCACTCTGTCTGGCAAGGAAAACCTGTACCAGCACAGAAATCATCTCCCAACATATTCTGGACGTTGCACGGAAGTCTGCCAAATGTTTAGCATAAAGGAAAGGAAAGCTGTCCAAAACAGCTTCCAATCGAATATTCATGTGATTGGAAAAGTCAGGAGAGTGCACAGGTACTGTTTTCTATCAGTTGGCAAGTTGCGCACACAATCCCAGTGTTGTACAGCTTCCTTCTCACCTTTCCGATGCTGCCGCTCTCTCCGGCTCGCGGAGCCGAAGAAGCGGCTTCTTCGCGCAAAGACGATTGTACCGGTCACAGTGCTCTCTTAGCGCGGCTTCTGCCGAAAGAAGCCCGGGAGCGGCGCTTAGCTCCGGAGAGCATCGTACCTTCGTCTTTAGCGTCTTTTGTGGTCTACATCCTCGCAGAAAGCTTTTCCAATACGTCTGGCAAGGAGACAGTGTGCCAACACAGAAAACATCTCCCGTCGTGTTCTGGACGTTGCACGGAGGTCTGCCAAGTGTTTGACAAGAAGAGAAGAAAAGTTGTCCAAAACAGCTTCCAATCGAATATTCATGTGATAGGAAAAGTCAGGAGAGTGCAAAGGTACTGTTTTCTATCAGTTGGCAAGTTGAGCACACAATCCCAGTGTTGTACAGCTTCCTTCTTCACCTTTCCGATGCTGCCGCTCTCTCCGGCTCCCGGAGCCGAAGAAGCGGCTTCTTCGCGCAAAGACGATTGTACCGCTCACAGTGTTCTCCTTAGAGCGGCTTCTGCCGAAAGAAGCCCGGGAGCGGCGCTTAGCTCCGGAGAGCATCGTACCTTCGTCTTTAGCGTCTTTTGTGGTCTACATCCTAGCAGAAAGCTTTTCCACTCTGTCTGGCAAGGAAAACCTGTACCAGCACAGAAAACATCTCCCATCGTGTTCTGGACGCTGCACGGAGGTCTGCCAAGTGTTTGGCATAAAGAAAAGAAAAGCTGTCCAAAACAGCTTCCAATCGAATATTCATGTGATTACAAAAGTCAGGAGAATGGTAAGGTACTGTTTTCTATCAGTTGGCAAGCTGTGCACACAATCCTAGTGTTGTACAGCTTCCTTCTTCACCTTTCCGATGCTGCCGCTCTCTCCGGCTCCCTGAGCCGAAGAAGCGGCTTCTTCGCGCAAAGACGATTGTACCGCTCACAGTGTTCTCCTTAGAGCGGCTTCTGCCGAAAGAAGCCCGGGAGCGCCGCTTAGCTCCGGAGAGCATTGTACCTTCGCCTTTAGCGTCTTTGGTGGTCTACATCCTAGCAGAAAGCTTTTCCACTCTGTCAGGCAAGGAAAACCTGCCGGAGCACAGAAAACATCTCCCATCGTGTTCTGGACATTGCACGGAGGTCTGGCAAGTGTTTGGAAAGAAGAGAAGAAAAGCTGTCCAAAACAGCTTCCAATCGAATATTCATGTGATAGGAAAAGTCAGGAGAGTGCAAAGGTACTGTTTTCTATCAGTTGGCAAGTTGAGCACACAATCCCAGTGTTGTACAGCTTCCTTCTTCACCTTTCCGATGCTGCCGCACTCTCCGGCTCCCTGAGCCGAAGAAGCGGCTTCTTCGCGCAAAGACGATTGTACCGCTCACAGTGCTCTCGTTAGCGCGGCTTCTGCCGAAAGAAGCCCGGGAGCGGCGCTTAGCTCCGGAGAGCATCGTACCTTCGTCTTTAAGGTCTTTTGTGGTCTACATCCTAGCAGAAAGCTTTTCCACTCTGTCTGGCAAGGAAAACCTGTACCAGCACAGAAAACATCTCCCATCGTGTTCTGGACGTTGCACGGAGGTCTGCCAAGTGTTTGGCATAAAGAAAAGAAAAGCTGTCCAAAACAGCTTCCAATCGAATATTCATGTGATAGGAAAAGTCAGGAGAGTGCAAAGGTACTGTTTTCTATCAGTTGGCAAGCTGCGCACACAATCCTAGTGTTGTACAGCTTCCTTCTTCACCTTTCCGATGCTGCCGCTCTCTCCGGTTCCCTGAGCCGAAGATGCGGCTTCTTCGCGCAAAGAAGATTGTACCGCTCCCAGTGCTCTCTTAGCGCGGCTTCTGCCGAAAGAAGCCCGGGAGCGGCGCTTAGCTCCGGAGAGCATTGTACCCATTGTACCTTCGTCTTTAGCGTCTTTTGTGGTCTACATCCTCGCAGAAAGCTTTTCCAATACGTCTGGCAAGGAGACAGTGTGCCAACACAGAAAACATCTCCCGTCGTGTTCTGGACGTTGCACGGAGGTCTGCCAAGTGTTTGGCATTAAGAAACGAAAAGCTGTCCAAAACAGATTCCAATCGAATATTCATGTGATAGGAAAAGTCAGGAGATTGCAAAGGTACTGTTTTCTATCAGTTGGCAAGCTGTGCACACAATCCTAGTGTTGTACAGCTTCCTTCTTCACCTTTCCGATGCTGCCGCTCTCTCCGGCTCCCTGAGCCGAAGAAGCGGCTTCTTCGCGCTAAGACGATTGTACCGCTCACAGTGTTCTCCTTAGAGCGGCTTCTGCCGAAAGAAGCCCGGGAGCGGCGCTTAGCTCCGGAGAGCATCGTACCTTCGTCTTTAGCGTCTTTTGTCGTCTACATCCTAGCAGAAAGCTTTTCCTCTATGTCTGGCAAGGAAAAACTGCGCCAGCACAGAAAACATCTCCCAACGTGATCTGGACGTTGTACGGAGGTCTGCCAAGTGTTTGACAAGAAGAGAAGAAAAGTTGTCCAAAACAGCTTCCAATCGAATATTCATGTGATAGGAAAAGTCAGGAGAGTGCACAGGTACTGTTTTCTATCAGTTGGCAAGTTGAGCACACAATCCCAGTGTTGTACAGCTTCCTTCTTCACCTTTCCGATGCTGCCGCTCTCTCCGGCTCCCGGAGCCGAAGAAGCGGCTTCTTCGCGCAAAGACGATTGTACCGCTCACAGTGCTCTCTTAGCGCGGCTTCTGCCGAAAGAAGCCCGGGAGCGGCGCTTAGCTCCGGAGAGCATCGTACCTTCGTCTTTAGCGTCTTTTGTGGTCTACATCCTAGCAGAAAGCTTTTCCACTCTGTCTGGCAAGGAAAACCTGTACCAGCACAGAAAACATCTCCCATCGTGTTCTGGACGTTGCACGGAGGTCTGCCAAGTGTTTGGCATAAAGAAAAGAAAAGCTGTCCAAAACAGCTTCCAATCGAATATTCATGTGAAAGGAAAAGTCAGGAGAGTGCAAAGGTACTGTTTTCTATCAGTTGGCAAGTTGCGCACACAATCCCAGTGTTGTACAGCTTCCTTCTTCACCTTTCCGATGCTGCCGCTCTCTCCGGCTCCCGGGGCCGAAGAAGCGGCTTCTTCACGCAAAGAAGATTGTACCGCTCACAGTGCTCTCGTTAGAGCGGCTTCTGCCGAAAGAAGCCCGGGAGCGGCGCTTAGCTCCGGAGAGCATCGTACCTTCGTCTTTAGCGTCTTTTGTGGTCTACATCCTAGCAGAAAGCTTTTCCACTACGTCTGGCAAGGAGACAGTGTGCCAACACAGAAAACATCTCCCGTCGTGTTCTGGACGTTGCACGGAGGTCTGCCAAGTGTTTGACAAGAAGAGAAGAAAAGTTGTCCAAAACAGCTTCCAATCGAATATTCATGTGATAGGAAAAGTCAGGAGAGTGCAAAGGTACTGTTTTCTATCAGTTGGCAAGCTGCGCACACAATCCCAGTTCAATACAGCATCCTTCTTCACCTTTCCGATGCTGCCGCTCTCTCCGGCTCGCGGAGCCGAAGAAGCAGCTTCTTCGCGCAAAGACGATTGCACCGCTCACAGTGCTCTCTTAGCGCGCCTTCTGCCGAAAGAAGCCCGGGAGCGGAGCTTAGATCCGGAGAGCATCGTACCTTCGTCTTTAGCGTCTTTTGTGGTCTACATCCTAGCAGAAAGCTTTTCCACTTTGTCAGGCAAGGAAAACCTGCCGGAGCACAGAAAACATCTCCCATCGTGTTCTGGACGCTGCACGGAGGTCTGCCAAGTGTTTGGCATTAAGAAAAGGAAAGCTGTCCAAAACAGCTTCCAATCGAATATTCATGAGATTACAAACGTCAGGGGAATGGTAATTTACTGTTTTCTATCAGTTGGCAAGCTGTGCACACAATCCTAGTGTTGTACAGCTTCCTTCTTCACCTTTCCGATGCTGCCGCTCTCTCCGGCTCCCGGAGCCGAAGAAGTGGCTTCTTCGCGCAAAGACGATTGTACCGCTCACAGTGCTCTCTTAGCGCGGCTTCTGCCGAAAGAAGCCCGGGAGCGGCGCTTAGCTCCGAAGAGCATCGTACCTTCGTCTTTAGTGTCTTTTGTGGTCTACATCCTAGCAGAAAGCTTTTCCACTCTGTCTGGTAAGGAAAACCTGTACCAGCACAGAAAACATCTCCCATCGTGTTCTGGACGTTGTACGGAGGTCTGCCAAGTGTTTGGCATAAAGAAAAGAAAAGCTGTCCAAAACAGCTTCCAATCGAATATTCATGTGATTACAAAAGTCAGGAGAGTGCAAAGGTACTGTTTTCTATCAGTTGGCAAGTTGCGCACACAATCCCAGTGTTGTACAGCTTCCTTCTTCACCTTTCCGATGCTGCCGCTCTCTCCGGCTCGCGGAGCCGAAGAAGCGGCTTCTTCACGCAAAGACGATTGTACCGCTCACAGTGCTCTCGTTAGAGCGGCTTCTGCCGAAAGAAGCCCGGGAGCGGCTCTTAGCTCCGGAGAGCATTGTACCTTCGCCTTTAGCGTCTTTTGTGGTCTACATCCTAGCAGAAAGCTTTTCCACTCTGTCAGGCAAGGAAAACCTGCCGGAGCACAGAAAACATCTCCCATTGTTTTCTGGACGTTGCACGGAGGTCTGCCAAGTGTTTGACAAGAAGAGAAGAAAAGTTGTCCAAAACAGCTTCCAATCGAATATTCATGTGATAGGAAAAGTCAGGAGAGTGCACAGGTACTGTTTCCTACCAGTTGGTAAGTTGCGCACACAATCCCAGTGTTGTACAGCTTCCTTCTTCACCTTTCCGATGCTGCCGCTCTCTCCGGCTCCCGGAGCCGAAGAAGCGGCTTCTTCGCGCAAAGACGATTGTACCGCTCACAGTGCTCTCTTAGCGCGGCTTCTGCCGAAAGAAGCCCGGGAGCGGCGCTTAGCTCCGGAGAGCATCGTCCCTTCGTCTTTAGCGTCTTTTGTGGTCTACATCCTAGCAGAAAGCTTTTCCACTCTGTCTGGCAAGGAAAACCTGCGCCAGCACAGAAAACATCTCCCAACGTGATCTGGACGTTGTACGGAGGTCTGCCAAGTGTTTGACAAGAAGAGAAGAAAAGTTGTCCAAAACAGCTTCCAATCGAATATTCATGTGATAGGAAAAGTCAGGAGAGTGCACAGGTACTGTTTTCTATCAGTTGGCAAGTTGAGCACACAATCCCAGTGTTGTACAGCTTCCTTCTTCACCTTTCCGATGCTGCCGCTCTCTCCGGTCGCGGATCCGAAGAAGCGGCTTCTTCGCGCAACGACGACTGTACCGGTCACAGTGCTCTCTTAGCGCAGCTTCTGCCGAAAGAAGCCCGGGAGCGGCGCTTAGCTCCGGAGAGCATCGTACCTTCGTCTTTAGCGTCTTTTGTGGTCTACATCCTAGCAGAAAGCTTTTCCACTCTGTCTGGCAAGGAAAACCTGTACCAGCACAGAAAACATCTCCCATCCTATTCTGGACGTTGCACGGAAGTCTGCCAAATGTTTAGCATAAAGGAAAGGAAAGCTGTCCAAAACAGCTTCCAATCGAATATTCATGTGATTGGAAAAGTCAGGAGAGTGCAAAGGTACTGTTTTCTATCAGTTGGCAAGTTGCGCACACAATCCCAGTGTTGTACAGCTTCCTTCTCACCTTTCCGATGCTGCCGCTCTCTCCGGCTCGCGGAGCCGAAGAAGCGGCTTCTTCGCGCAAAGACGATTGTACCGGTCACAGTGCTCTCTTAGCGCGGCTTCTGCCGAAAGAAGCCCGGGAGCGGCGCTTAGCTCCGGAGAGCATCGTACCTTCGTCTTTAGCGTCTTTTGTGGTCTACATCCTCGCAGAAAGCTTTTCCAATACGTCTGGCAAGGAGACAGTGTGCCAACACAGAAAACATCTCCCGTCGTGTTCTGGACGTTGCACGGAGGTCTGCCAAGTGTTTGACAAGAAGAGAAGAAAAGTTGTCCAAAACAGCTTCCAATCGAATATTCATGTGATAGGAAAAGTCAGGAGAGTGCAAAGGTACTGTTTTCTATCAGTTGGCAAGTTGAGCACACAATCCCAGTGTTGTACAGCTTCCTTCTTCACCTTTCCGATGCTGCCGCTCTCTCCGGCTCCCGGAGCCGAAGAAGCGGCTTCTTCGCGCAAAGACGATTGTACCGCTCACAGTGCTCTCTTAGCGCGGCTTCTGCCGAAAGAAGCCCGGGAGCGGCGCTTAGCTCCGGAGAGCATCGTACCTTCGTCTTTAGCGTCTTTTGTGGTCTACATCCTAGCAGAAAGCTTTTCCACTCTGTCTGGCAAGGAAAACCTGTACCAGCACAGAAAACATCTCCCATCGTGTTCTGGACGCTGCACGGAGGTCTGCCAAGTGTTTGGCATAAAGAAAAGAAAAGCTGTCCAAAACAGCTTCCAATCGAATATTCATGTGATTACAAAAGTCAGGAGAATGGTAAGGTACTGTTTTCTATCAGTTGGCAAGCTGTGCACACAATCCTAGTGTTGTACAGCTTCCTTCTTCACCTTTCCGATGCTGCCGCTCTCTCCGGCTCCCTGAGCCGAAGAAGCGGCTTCTTCGCGCAAAGACGATTGTACCGCTCACAGTGTTCTCCTTAGAGCGGCTTCTGCCGAAAGAAGCCCGGGAGCGCTGCTTAGCTCCGGAGAGCATTGTACCTTCGCCTTTAGCGTCTTTGGTGGTCTACATCCTAGCAGAAAGCTTTTCCACTCTGTCAGGCAAGGAAAACCTGCCGGAGCACAGAAAACATCTCCCATCGTGTTCTGGACATTGCACGGAGGTCTGGCAAGTGTTTGGAAAGAAGAGAAGAAAAGTTGTCCAAAACAGCTTCCAATCGAATATTCATGTGATAGGAAAAGTCAGGAGAGTGCAAAGGTACTGTTTTCTATCAGTTGGCAAGTTGAGCACACAATCCCAGTGTTGTACAGCTTCCTTCTTCACCTTTCCGATGCTGCCGCACTCTCCGGCTCCCTGAGCCGAAGAAGCGGCTTCTTCGCGCAAAGACGATTGTACCGCTCACAGTGCTCTCGTTAGCGCGGCTTCTGCCGAAAGAAGCCCGGGAGCGGCGCTTAGCTCCGGAGAGCATCGTACCTTCGTCTTTAAGGTCTTTTGTGGTCTACATCCTAGCAGAAAGCTTTTCCACTCTGTCTGGCAAGGAAAACCTGTACCAGCACAGAAAACATCTCCCATCGTGTTCTGGACGCTGCACGGAGGTCTGCCAAGTGTTTGGCATAAAGAAAAGAAAAGCTGTCCAAAACAGCTTCCAATCGAATATTCATGTGATAGGAAAAGTCAGGAGAGTGCAAAGGTACTGTTTTCTATCAGTTGGCAAGCTGCGCACACAATCCTAGTGTTGTACAGCTTCCTTCTTCACCTTTCCGATGCTGCCGCTCTCTCCGGTTCCCTGAGCCGAAGATGCGGCTTCTTCGCGCAAAGAAGATTTTACCGCTCACAGTGCTCTCTTAGCGCGGCTTCTGCCGAAAGAAGCCCGGGAGCGGCGCTTAGCTCCGGAGAGCATCGTACCTTCGTCTTTAGCGTCTTTTGTTGGTCTACATCCTAGCAGAAAGCTTTTCCACTCTGTCTGGCAAGGAAAACCTGTACCAGCACAGAAAACATCTCCCGTCGTGTTCTGGACGTTGCACGGTGGTCTGCCAAGTGTTTGGCATAAAGAAAAGAAAAGCTGTCCAAAACAGCTTCCAATCGAATATTCATGTGATAGGAAAAGTCAGGAGAGTGCAAAGGTACTGTTTTCTATCAGTTGGCAAGCTGTGCACACAATCCCAGTGTTGTACAGCTTCCTTCTTCACCTTTCCGATGCTGCCGCTCTCTCCGGCTCGCGGAGCCGAAGAAGCGGCTTCTTCGCGCTAAGACGATTGTACCGCTCACAGTGTTCTCCTTAGAGCGGCTTCTGCCGAAAGAAGCCCGGGAGCGGCGCTTAGCTCCGGAGAGCATCGTACCTTCGTCTTTAGCGTCTTTTGTGGTCTACATCCTAGCAGAAAGCTTTTCCACTATGTCTGGCAAGGAAAACCTGCGCCAGCACAGAAAACATCTCCCAACGTGATCTGGACGTTGTACGGAAGTCGCCCAAGTGTTTGACAAGAAGAGAAGAAAAGTTGTCCAAAACAGCTTCCAATCGAATATTCATGTGATAGGAAAAGTCAGGAGAGTGTACAGGTACTGTTTTCTATCAGTTGGCAAGTTGAGCACACAATCCCAGTGTTGTACAGCTTCCTTCTTCACCTTTCCGATGCTGCCGCTCTCTCCGGCTCCCGGAGCCGAAGAAGCGGCTTCTTCGCGCAAAGACGATTGTACCGCTCACAGTGCTCTCTTAGCGCGGCTTCTGCCGAAAGAAGCCCGGGAGCGGCGCTTAGCTCCGGAGAGCATCGTACCTTCGTCTTTAGCGTCTTTTGTGGTCTACATCCTAGCAGAAAGCTTTTCCACTCTGTCTGGCTAAGAAAACCTGTACCAGCACAGAAAACATCTCCCATCGTGTTCTGGACGTTGCACGGAGGTCTGCCAAGTGTTTGGCATAAAGAAAAGAAAAGCTGTCCAAAACAGCTTCCAATCGAATATTCATGTGATTACAAAAGTCAGGAGAGTGCAAAGGTACTGTTTTCTATCAGTTGGCAAGTTGCGCACACAATCCCAGTGTTGTACAGCTTCCTTCTTCACCTTTCCGATGCTGCCGCTCTCTCCGGCTCGCGGAGCCGAAGAAGCGGCTTCTTCACGCAAAGACGATTGTACCGCTCACAGTGCTCTCGTTAGAGCGGCTTCTGCCGAAAGAAGCCCGGGAGCGGCTCTTAGCTCCGGAGAGCATTGTACCTTCGCCTTTAGCGTCTTTTGTGGTCTACATCCTAGCAGAAAGCTTTTCCACTCTGTCAGGCAAGGAAAACCTGTACCAGCACAGAAAACATCTCCCATTGTTTTCTGGACGTTGCACGGAGGTCTGCCAAGTGTTTGACAAGAAGAGAAGAAAAGTTGTCCAAAACAGCTTCCAATCGAATATTCATGTGATAGGAAAAGTCAGGAGAGTGCACAGGTACTGTTTCCTACCAGTTGGTAAGTTGCGCACACAATCCCAGTGTTGTACAGCTTCCTTCTTCACCTTTCCGATGCTGCCGCTCTCTACGGCTCCCGGAGCCGAAGAAGCGGCTTCTTCGCGCAAAGACGATTTTACCGCTCACAGTGCTCTCTTAGCGCGGCTTCTGCCGAAAGAAGCCCGGGAGCGGCGCTTAGCTCCGGAGAGCATCGTACCTTCGTCTTTAGCGTCTTTTGTGGTCTACATCCTAGCAGAAAGATTTTCCACTCTGTCAGCAAGGAAAACATGTCGGAGCACAGGAAACATCTCCCATCGTTTTCTGGACGTTGCACGGAGGTCTGTCAAGTGTTTGACAAGAAGAGAAGAAAAGTTGTCCAAAACAGCTTCCAATCGAATATTCATGTGATAGGAAAAGTCAGGAGAGTGCAAAGGTACTGTTTTCTATCAGTTGGCAAGTTGCGCACACAATCCCAGTGTTGTACAGCTTCCTTCTTCACCTTTCCGATGCTGCCGCTCTCTCCGGCTCCCGGAGCCGAAGAAGCGGCTTCTTCGCGCAAAGAAGATTTTACCGCTCACAGTGCTCTCTTAGCGCGGCTTCTGCCGAAAGAAGCCCGGGAGCGGCGCTTAGCTCCGGAGAGCATCGTATCTTCGTCTTTAGCGTCTTTTGTGGTCTACATCCTAGCAGAAATATTTTCCACTCTGTCTGGCAAGGAAATCCTGTACCAGCACAGAAAACATCTCCCAACGTGATCTGGACGTTGTACAGAGGTCTGCCAAGTGTTTGACAAGAAGAGAAGAAAAGTTGTCCAAAACAGCTTCCAATCGAATATTCATGTGATAGGAAAAGTCAGGAGAGTGCACAGGTACTGTTTTGTATCAGTTGCCAAATTGAGCACACAATCCCAGTGTTGTACAGCTTCCTTCTTCACCTTTCCGATGCTGCCGCTCTCTCCGGCTCGCGGATCCGAAGAAGCGGCTTCTTCGCGCAAAGACGACTGTACCGGTCACAGTGCTCTCTTAGCGCAGCTTCTGCCGAAAGAATCCAGGGAGCGGCGCTTAGCTGCGGAGAGCATCGTACCTTCGTCTTTAGCGTCTTTTGTGGTCTACATCCTAGCAGAAAGCTTTTCCACTCTGTCAGGCAAGGAAAACCTGTACCAGCACAGAAAACATCTCCCATCGTGTTCTGGACGCTGCACGGAGGTCTGCCAAGTGTTTGGCATTAAGAAAACAAAAGCTGTCCAAAACAGCTTCCAATCGAATATTCATGAGATTACAAAAGTCAGGAGAATGGTAAGGTACTGTTTTCTATCAGTTGGCAAGCTGTGCACACAATCCCAGTGTTGTACAGCTTCCTTCTTCACCTTTCCGATGCTGCCGCTCTCTCCGGCTCCCGGAGCCGAAGAAGCGGCTTCTTCGCGCAAAGAAGATTTTACCGCTCAAAGTGCTCTCTTAGCGCGGCTTCTGCCGAAAGACGCCCGGGAGCGGCGCTTAGCTCCGGAGAGCATCGTACCTTCGTCTTTAGCGTCTTTTGTGGTCTACATCCTAGCAGAAAGATTTTCCACTCTGTCTGGCAAGGAAAACCTGCGCCAGCACAGAAAACATCTCCCAACGTGATCTGGACGTTGTACGGAGGTCTGCCAAGTGTTTGACAAGAAGAGAAGAAAAGTTGTCCAAAACAGCTTCCAATCGAATATTCATGTGATAGGAAAAGTCAGGAGAGTGCAAAGGTACTGTTTTCTATCAGTTGGCAAGTTGAGCACACAATCCCAGTGTTGTACAGCTTCCTTCTTCACCTTTCCGATGCTGCCGCTCTCTCCGGCTCGCGGATCCGAAGAAGCGGCTTCTTCGCGCAAAGACGACTGTACCGGTCACAGTGCTCTCTTAGCGCGGCTTCTGCCGAAATAAGCCTGGGAGCGGCGCTTAGCTGCGGAGAGCATCGTACCTTCGTCTTTAGCGTCTTTTGTGGTCTACATCCTAGCAGAAAGCTTTTCCACTCTGTCTGGCAAGGAAAACCTGTACCAGCACAGAAAACATCTCCCATCGTGTTCTGGACGTTGCACGGGGGTCTGCCAAGTGTTTGGCATAAAGAAAAGAAAAGCTGTCCAAAACAGCTTCCAATCGAATATTCATGTGATAGGAAAAGTCAGGAGAGTGCAAAGGTACTGTTTTCTATCAGTTGGCAAGCTGTGCACACAATCCCAGTGTTGTACAGCTTCCTTCTTCACCTTTCCGACGCTGCCGCTCTCTCCGGCTCCCGGAGCCGAAGAAGCGGCTTCTTCGCGCAAAGACGATTGTACCGCTCACAGTGTTCTCCTTAGAGCGGCTTCTGCCGAAAGAAGCCCGGAAGCGGCGCTTAGCTCCGGAGAGCATCGTACCTTAGTCTTTAGCGTCTTTTGTGGTCTACAACCTAGCAGAAAGCTTTTCCACTCTGTCCGGCAAGGAAAACCTGCCGGAGCACAGAAAACATCTCCCATCGTGTTCTGGACGTTGCACGGAGGTCTGCCAAGTGTTTGGCATTAAGAAAAGAAAAGCTGTCCAAAACAGCTTCCAATCGAATATTCATGTGATTACAAAAGTCAGGAGAATGGTAAGGTACTGTTTTCTATCAGTTGGCAAGCTGTGCACACAATCCTAGTGTTGTACAGCTTCCTTCTTCACCTTTCCGATGCTGCCGCTCTCTCCGGCTCCCTGAGCCGAAGAAGCGGCTTCTTCGCGCAAAGACGATTGTACCGCTCACAGTGTTCTCCTTAGAGCGGCTTCTGCCGAAAGAAGCCCGGGAGCGGCGCTTAGCTCCGGAGAGCATCGTACCTTCGTCTTTAGCGTCTTTTGTGGTCTACATCCTAGCAGAAAGCTTTTCCACTCTGTCTGGCAAGGAAAACCTGTACCAGCACAGAAAACATCTCCCAACGTGATCTGGACGTTGTACGGAGGTCTGCCAAGTGTTTGGCATAAAGAAAAGAAAAGCTGTCCAAAACAGCTTCCAATCGAATATTCATGTAATAGGAAAAGTCAGGAGAGTGCAAAGGTACTGTTTTCTATCAGTTGGCAAGTTGCGCACACAATCCCAGTGTTGTACAGCTTCCTTCTTCACCTTTCCGATGCTGCCGCTCTCTCCGGCTCCCGGAGCCGAAGAAGCGGCTTCTTCGCGCATAGAAGATTGTACCGCTCACAGTGCTCTCTTAGCGCGGCTTCTGCCGAAAGAAGCCCGGGAGCGGCGCTTAGCTCCGGAGAGCATCGTACCTTCGTCTTTAGCGTCTTTTGCGGTCTACATCCTAGCAGAAAGATTTTCCACTCTGTCTGGCAAGGAAAACCTGCGCCAGCACAGAAAACATCTCCCAACGTGATCTGGACGTTTCACGGAGGTCTGCCAAATGTTTGGCATAAAGAAAAGAAAAGTTGTCCAAAACAGCTTCCAATCGAATATTCATGTGATAGGAAACGTCAGGAGAGTGCAAAGGTACTGTTTTCTATCAGTTGGCAAGTTGAACACACAATCCCAGTGTTGTACAGCTTCCTTCTTCACCTTTCCGGTGCTGCCGCTCTCTCCGGCTCGCGGAGCCGAAGAAGCGGCTTCTTCGCGCAAAGACGATTGTACCGCTCAGAGTGTTCTCTTAGCGCGGCTTCTTCCTAACAAAGCCCGGCAGCGGCGCTTAGCTCCGGAGAGCATTGTACCTTCGTCTTTAGCGTCTTTTGTGGTCTACATCCTAGCAGAAAGCTTTTCCACTCTGTCAGGCAAGGAAAACCTGTACCAGCACAGAAAACATCTCCCATCGTGTTCTGGATGCTGCACGGAGGTCTGCCAAGTGTTTGGCATAAAGAAAAGAAAAGCTGTCTAAAACAGCTTCCAATCGAATATTCATGTGATTACAAAAGTCAGGAGAATGGTAAGGTACTGTTTTCTATCAGTTGGCAAGCTGTGCACACAATCCTAGTGTTGTACAGCTTCCTTCTTCACCTTTCCGATGCTGCCGCTCTCTCCGGCTCGTGGATCCGAAGAAGCGGCTTCTTCGCGCAAAGACGATTGTACCGCTCACAGTGTTCTCCTTAGAGCGGCTTCTGCCGAAAGAAGCCCGGGAGCGGCGCTTAGCTCCGGAGAGCATCATACCTTAGTCTTTAGCGTCTTTTGTGGTCTACATCCTAGCAGAAAGCTTTTCCACTCTGCCAGGCAAGGAAAACCTGCCGGAGCACAGAAAACATCTCCCATCATTTTCTGGACGTTGCACGGAGGTCTGCCAAGTGTTTGACAAGAAGAGAAGAAAAGTTGTCCAAAACAGCTTCCAATCGAATATTCATGTGATAGGAAAAGTCAGGAGAGTGCAAAGGTACTGTTTTCTATCAGTTGGCAAGTTGAGCACACAATCCCAGTGTTGTACAGCTTCCTTCTTCACCTTTCCGATGCTGCCGCTCTCTCCGGCTCCCGGAGCCGAAGAAGCGGCTTCTTCGCGCAAAGACGATTGTACCGCTCACAGTGCTCTCTTAGCGCGGCTTCTGCCGAAAGAAGCCCGGGAGCGGCGCTTAGCTCCGGAGAGCATCGTACCTTCGTCTTTAGCGTCTTTTGTGGTCTACATCTTAGCAGAAAGCTTTTCCACTCTGCTGGCAAGGAAAACCTGCGCCAGCACAGAAAACATCTCCCATCGTGTTCTGGACGTTGTACGGAGGTCTGCCAAGTGTTTGGCATAAAGAAAAGAAAAGCTGTCCAAAACAGCTTCCAATCGAATATTCATGTGATTACAAAAGTCAGGAGAATGGTAAGGTACTGTTTTCTATCAGTTGGCCAGCTGTGCACACAATCCTAGTGTTGTACAGCTTCCTTCTTCACCTTTCCGATGCTGCCGCTCTCTCCGGCTCCCTGAGCCGAAGAAGCGGCTTCTTCGCGCAAAGACGATTGTACCGCTCACAGTGTTCTCCTTAGAGCGGCTTCTGCCGAAAGAAGCCCGGGAGCGGCGCTTAGCTCCGGAGAGCATTGTACCTTCGTCTTTAGCGTCTTTTGTGGTCTACATCCTAGCAGAAAGCTTTTCCACTCTGTCTGGCAAGGAAAACCTGTACCAGCACAGAAAACATCTCCCATCGTTTACTGGACGTTGCACGGAGGTCTGCCAAGTGTTTGGCATTAAGAAAAGAAAAGCTGTCCAAAACAGCTTCCAATCGAATATTCATGTGATAGGAAAAGTCAGGAGAGTGCAAAGGTACTGTTTTCTATCAGTTGGCAAGCTGTGCACACAATCCTAGTGTTGTACAGCTTCCTTCTTCACCTTTCCGATGCTGCCGCTCTCTCCGGTTCCCTGAGCCGAAGATGCGGCTTCTTCGCGCAAAGAAGATTTTACCGCTCACAGTGCTCTCTTAGCGCGGCTTCTGCCGAAAGAAGCCCGGGAGCGGCGCTTAGCTCCGGAGAGCATCGTACCTTCGTCTTTAGCGTCTTTTGTTGGTCTACATCCTAGCAGAAAGCTTTTCCACTCTGTCTGGCAAGGAAAACCTGTACCAGCACAGAAAACATCTCCCAACATATTCTGGACGTTGCACGGAGGTCTGCCAAGTGTTTAGCATAAAGGAAAGAAAAGCTGTCCAAAACAGCTTCCAATCGAATATTCATGTGATAGGAAAAGTCAGGAGAGTGCAAAGGTACTGTTTTCTATCAGTTGGCAAGTTGAGCACACAATCCCAGTGTTGTACAGCTTCCTTCTTCACCTTTCCGATGCTGCCGCTCTCTCCGGCTCCCGGAGCCGAAGAAGCGGCTTCTTCGCGCAAAGACGATTGTACCGCTCACAGTGCTCTCTTAGCGCGGCTTCTGCCGAAAGAAGCCCGGGAGCGGCGCTTAGCTCCGGAGAGCATCGTACCTTCGTCTTTAGCGTCTTTTGTGGTCTACATCTTAGCAGAAAGCTTTTCCACTCTGCTGGCAAGGAAAACCTGCGCCAGCACAGAAAACATCTCCCATCGTGTTCTGGACGTTGTACGGAGGTCTGCCAAGTGTTTGGCATAAAGAAAAGAAAAGTTGTCCAAAACAGCTTCCAATCGAATATTCATGTGATAGGAAAAGTCAGGAGAGTGCAAAGGTACTGTTTTCTATCAGTTGGCAAGTTGCGCACACAATCCCAGTGTTGTACAGCTTCCTTCTCACTATTCCGATTTTGCCGCTCTCTCTGGCTCCCGGAGCCGAAGAAGCGGCTTCTTCGCGCAAAGACGATTGTACCGCTCACAGTGCTCTCTTAGCGCGGCTTCTGCCGAAAGAAGCCCGGGAGCGGCGCTTAGCTCCGGAGAGCATCGTACCTTCGTCTTTAGCGTCTTTTGTGGTCTACATCCTCGCAGAAAGCTTTTCCAATACGTCTGGCAAGGAGACAGTGTGCCAACACAGAAAACATCTCCCGTCGTGTTCTGGACGTTGCACGGAGGTCTGCCAAGTGTTTGGCATAAAGAAAAGAAAAGCTGTCCAAAACAGCTTCCAATCGAATATTCATGTGATAGGAAAAGTCAGGAGAGTGCAAAGGTACTGTTTTCTATCAGTTGGCAAGCTGTGCACACAATCCTAGTGTTGTACAGCTTCCTTCTTCAACTTTCCGATGCTGCCGCTCTCTCCGGCTCCTGGAGCCGAAGAAGCGGCTTCTTCGCGCAAAGACGATTGTACCGCTCACAGTGCTCTCTTAGCGCGGCTTCTGCCGAAAGAAGCCCGGGAGCGGCGCTTAGCTCCGGAGAGCATCGTACCTTCGTCTTTAGCGTCTTTTGTGGTCTACATCCTAGCAGAAAGCTTTTCCACTCTGTCTGGCAAGGAGACAGTGTGCCAACACAGAAAACATCTCCCGTCGTGTTCTGGACGTTGCACGGAGGTCTGCCAAGTGTTTGGCAAGAAGAGAAGAAAAGTTGTCCAAAACAGCTTCCAATCGAATATTCATGTGATAGGAAAAGTCAGGAGAGTGCAAAGGTACTGTTTTCTATCAGTTGGCAAGCTGCGCACACAATCCCAGTTCAATACAGCATCCTTCTTCACCTTTCCGATGCTGCCGCTCTCTCCGGCTCGCGGAGCCGAAGAAGCGGCTTCTTCGCGCAAAGACGATTGTACCGCTCACAGTGCTCTCTTAGCGCGCCTTCTGCCGAAAGAAGCCCAGGAGCGGAGCTTAGATCCGGAGAGCATCGTACCTTCGTCTTTAGCGTCTTTTGTGGTCTACATCCTAGCAGAGAGCTTTTCCACTTTGTCAGGCAAGGAAAACCTGCCGGAGCACAGAAAACATCTCCCATCGTGTTCTGGACGCTGCACGGAGGTCTGCCAAGTGTTTGGCATTAAGAAAAGAAAAGCTGTCCAAAACAGCTTCCAATCGAATATTCATGTGATTACAAACGTCAGGGGAATGGTAATTTACTGTTTTCTATCAGTTGGCAAGCTGTGCACACAATCCTAGTGTTGTACAGCTTCCTTCTTCACCTTTCCGATGCTGCCGCTCTCTCCGGCTCCCGGAGCCGAAGAAGCGGCTTCTTCGCGCAAAGACGATTGTACCGCTCACAGTGCTCTCTTAGCGCGGCTTCTGCCGAAAGAAGCCCGGGAGCGGCGCTTAGCTCCGAAGAGCATCGTACCTTCGTCTTTAGTGTCTTTTGTGGTCTACATCCTAGCAGAAAGCTTTTCCACTCTGTCTGGTAAGGAAAACCTGTACCAGCACAGAAAACATCTCCCATCGTGTTCTGGACGTTGTACGGAGGTCTGCCAAGTGTTTGGCATAAAGAAAAGAAAAGCTGTCCAAAACAGCTTCCAATCGAATATTCATGTGATTGGAAAAGTCAGGAGAGTGCAAAGGTACTGTTTTCTATCAGTTGGCAAGTTGCGCACACAATCCCAGTGTTGTACAGCTTCCTTCTTCACCTTTCCGATGCTGCCGCTCTCTCCGGCTCGCGGAGCCGAAGAAGCGGCTTCTTCACGCAAAGACGATTGTACCGCTCACAGTGCTCTCGTTAGAGCGGCTTCTGCCGAAAGAAGCCCGGGAGCGGCTCTTAGCTCCGGAGAGCATCGTACCTTCGCCTTTAGCGTCTTTTGTGGTCTACATCCTAGCAGAAAGCTTTTCCACTCTGTCAGGCAAGGAAAACCTGCCGGAGCACAGAAAACATCTCCCATTGTTTTCTGGACGTTGCACGGAGGTCTGCCAAGTGTTTGACAAGAAGAGAAGAAAAGTTGTCCAAAACAGCTTCCAATCGAATATTCATGTGATAGGAAAAGTCAGGAGTGTGCACAGGTACTGTTTCCTATCAGTTGGCAAGTTGCGCACACAATCCCAGTGTTGTACAGCTTCCTTCTTCACCTTTCCGATGCTGCCGCTCTCTCCGGCTCCCGGAGCCGAAGAAGCGGCTTCTTCGCGCAAAGACGATTTTACCGCTCACAGTGCTCTCTTAGCGCGGCTTCTGCCGAAAGAAGCCCGGGAGCGGCGCTTAGCTCCGGAGAGCATCGTACCTTCGTCTTTAGCGTCTTTTGTTGGTCTACATCCTAGCAGAAAGCTTTTCCACTCTGTCTGGCAAGGAAAACCTGTACCAGCACAGAAAACATCTCCCAACATATTCTGGACGTTGCACGGAGGTCTGCCAAGTGTTTAGCATAAAGGAAAGAAAAGCTGTCCAAAACAGCTTCCAATCGAATATTCATGTGATAGGAAAAGTCAGGAGAGTGCAAAGGTACTGTTTTCTATCAGTTGGCAAGTTGAGCACACAATCCCAGTGTTGTACAGCTTCCTTCTTCACCTTTCCGATGCTGCCGCTCTCTCCGGCTCCCGGAGCCGAAGAAGCGGCTTCTTCGCGCAAAGACGATTGTACCGCTCACAGTGCTCTCTTAGCGCGGCTTCTGCCGAAAGAAGCCCGGGAGCGGCGCTTAGCTCCGGAGAGCATCGTACCTTCGTCTTTAGCGTCTTTTGTGGTCTACATCTTAGCAGAAAGCTTTTCCACTCTGCTGGCAAGGAAAACCTGCGCCAGCACAGAAAACATCTCCCATCGTGTTCTGGACGTTGTACGGAGGTCTGCCAAGTGTTTGGCATAAAGAAAAGAAAAGTTGTCCAAAACAGCTTCCAATCGAATATTCATGTGATAGGAAAAGTCAGGAGAGTGCAAAGGTACTGTTTTCTATCAGTTGGCAAGTTGCGCACACAATCCCAGTGTTGTACAGCTTCCTTCTCACTATTCCGATGCTGCCGCTCTCTCTGGCTCCCGGAGCCGAAGAAGCGGCTTCTTCGCGCAAAGACGATTGTACCGGTCACAGTGCTCTCTTAGCGCGGCTTCTGCCGAAAGAAGCCCGGGAGCGGCGCTTAGCTCCGGAGAGCATCGTACCTTCGTCTTTAGCGTCTTTTGTGGTCTACATCCTCGCAGAAAGCTTTTCCAATACGTCTGGCAAGGAGACAGTGTGCCAACACAGAAAACATCTCCCGTCGTGTTCTGGACGTTGCACGGAGGTCTGCCAAGTGTTTGGCATTAAGAAACGAAAAGCTGTCCAAAACAGCTTCCAATCGAATATTCATGTGATAGGAAAAGTCAGGAGATTGCAAAGGTACTGTTTTCTATCAGTTGGCAAGCTGTGCACACAATCCTAGTGTTGTACAGCTTCCTTCTTCACCTTTCCGATGCTGCCGCTCTCTCCGGCTCCCTGAGCCGAAGAAGCGGCTTCTTCGCGCTAAGACGATTGTACCGCTCACAGTGTTCTCCTTAGAGCGGCTTCTGCCGAAAGAAGCCCGGGAGCGGCGCTTAGCTCCGGAGAGCATCGTACCTTCGTCTTTAGCGTCTTTTGTCGTCTACATCCTAGCAGAAAGCTTTTCCACTATGTCTGGCAAGGAAAACCTGCGCCAGCACAGAAAACATCTCCCAACGTGATCTGGACGTTGTACGGAGGTCTGCCAAGTGTTTGACAAGAAGAGAAGAAAAGTTGTCCAAAACAGCTTCCAATCGAATATTCATGTGATAGGAAAAGTCAGGAGAGTGCACAGGTACTGTTTTCTATCAGTTGGCAAGTTGAGCACACAATCCCAGTGTTGTACAGCTTCCTTCTTCACCTTTCCGATGCTGCCGCTCTCTCCGGCTCCCGGAGCCGAAGAAGCGGCTTCTTCGCGCAAAGAAGATTTTACAGCTCACAGTGCTCTCTTAGCGCGGCTTCTGCCGAAAGAAGCCCGGGAGCGGCGCTTAGCTCCGGAGAGCATCGTACCTTCGTCTTTAGCGTCTTTTGTGGTCTACATCCTAGCAGAAAGCTTTTCCACTCTGTCTGGCAAGGAAAACCTGTACCAGCACAGAAAACATCTCCCATCGTGTTCTGGACGTTGCACGGAGGTCTGCCAAGTGTTTGGCATAAAGAAAAGAAAAGCTGTCCAAAAAAGCTTCCAATCGAATATTCATGTGAAAGGAAAAGTCAGGAGAGTGCAAAGGTACTGTTTTCTATCAGTTGGCAAGTTGCGCACACAATCCCAGTGTTGTACAGCTTCCTTCTTCACCTTTCCGATGCTGCCGCTCTCTCCGGCTCCCGGGGCCGAAGAAGCGGCTTCTTCACGCAAAGAAGATTGTACCGCTCACAGTGCTCTCGTTAGAGCGGCTTCTGCCGAAAGAAGCCCGGGAGCGGCGCTTAGCTCCGGAGAGCATCGTACCTTCGTCTTTAGCGTCTTTTGTGGTCTACATCCTAGCAGAAAGCTTTTCCACTACGTCTGGCAAGGAGACAGTGTGCCAACACAGAAAACATCTCCCGTCGTGTTCTGGACGTTGCACGGAGGTCTGCCAAGTGTTTGGCAAGAAGAGAAGAAAAGTTGTCCAAAACAGCTTCCAATCGAATATTCATGTGATAGGAAAAGTCAGGAGAGTGCAAAGGTACTGTTTTCTATCAGTTGGCAAGCTGCGCACACAATCCCAGTTCAATACAGCATCCTTCTTCACCTTTCCGATGCTGCCGCTCTCTCCGGCTCCCGGAGCCGAAGAAGCAGCTTCTTCGCGCAAAGACGATTGCACCGCTCACAGTGCTCTCTTAGCGCGCCTTCTGCCGAAAGAAGCCCGGGAGCGGAGCTTAGATCCGGAGAGCATCGTACCTTCGTCTTTAGCGTCTTTTGTGGTCTACATCCTAGCAGAAAGCTTTTCCACTTTGTCAGGCAAGGAAAACCTGCCGGAGCACAGAAAACATCTCCCATCGTGTTCTGGACGCTGCACGGAGGTCTGCCAAGTGTTTGGCATTAAGAAAAGGAAAGCTGTCCAAAACAGCTTCCAATCGAATATTCATGAGATTACAAACGTCAGGGGAATGGTAATTTACTGTTTTCTATCAGTTGGCAAGCTGTGCACACAATCCTAGTGTTGTACAGCTTCCTTCTTCACCTTTCCGATGCTGCCGCTCTCTCCGGCTCCCGGAGCCGAAGAAGTGGCTTCTTCGCGCAAAGACGATTGTACCGCTCACAGTGCTCTCTTAGCGCGGCTTCTGCCGAAAGAAGCCCGGGAGCGGCGCTTAGCTCCGAAGAGCATCGTACCTTCGTCTTTAGTGTCTTTTGTGGTCTACATCCTAGCAGAAAGCTTTTCCACTCTGTCTGGTAAGGAAAACCTGTACCAGCACAGAAAACATCTCCCATCGTGTTCTGGACGTTGTACGGAGGTCTGCCAAGTGTTTGGCATAAAGAAAAGAAAAGCTGTCCAAAACAGCTTCCAATCGAATATTCATGTGATTACAAAAGTCAGGAGAGTGCAAAGGTACTGTTTTCTATCAGTTGGCAAGTTGCGCACACAATCCCAGTGTTGTACAGCTTCCTTCTTCACCTTTCCGATGCTGCCGCTCTCTCCGGCTCGCGGAGCCGAAGAAGCGGCTTCTTCACGCAAAGACGATTGTAGCGCTCACAGTGCTCTCGTTAGAGCGGCTTCTGCCGAAAGAAGCCCGGGAGCGGCTCTTAGCTCCGGAGAGCATTGTACCTTCGCCTTTAGCGTCTTTTGTGGTCTACATCCTAGCAGAAAGCTTTTCCACTCTGTCAAGCAAGGAAAACCTGCCGGAGCACAGAAAACATCTCCCATTGTTTTCTGGACGTTGCACGGAGGTCTGCCAAGTGTTTGACAAGAAGAGAAGAAAAGTTGTCCAAAACAGCTTCCAATCGAATATTCATGTGATAGGAAAAGTCAGGAGAGTGCACAGGTACTGTTTCCTACCAGTTGGTAAGTTGCGCACACAATCCCAGTGTTGTACAGCTTCCTTCTTCACCTTTCCGATGCTGCCGCTCTCTCCGGCTCCCGGAGCCGAAGAAGCGGCTTCTTCGCGCAAAGACGATTGTACCGCTCACAGTGCTCTCTTAGCGCGGCTTCTGCCGAAAGAAGCCCGGGAGCGGCGCTTAGCTCCGGAGAGCATCGTACCTTCGTCTTTAGCGTCTTTTGTGGTCTACATCCTAGCAGAAAGCTTTTCCACTCTGTCTGGCAAGGAAAACCTGCGCCAGCACAGAAAACATCTCCCAACGTGATCTGGACGTTGTACGGAGGTCTGCCAAGTGTTTGACAAGAAGAGAAGAAAAGTTGTCCAAAACAGCTTCCAATCGAATATTCATGTGATAGGAAAAGTCAGGAGAGTGCACAGGTACTGTTTTCTATCAGTTGGCAAGTTGAGCACACAATCCCAGTGTTGTACAGCTTCCTTCTTCACCTTTCCGATGCTGCCGCTCTCTCCGGTCGCGGATCCGAAGAAGCGGCTTCTTCGCGCAACGACGACTGTACCGGTCACAGTGCTCTCTTAGCGCGGCTTCTGCCGAAAGAAGCCCGGGAGCGGCGCTTAGCTCCGGAGAGCATCGTACCTTCGTCTTTAGCGTCTTTTGTGGTCTACATCCTAGCAGAAAGCTTTTCCACTCTGTCTGGCAAGGAAAACCTGTACCAGCACAGAAAACATCTCCCAACATATTCTGGACGTTGCACGGAAGTCTGCCAAATGTTTAGCATAAAGGAAAGGAAAGCTGTCCAAAACAGCTTCCAATCGAATATTCATGTGATTGGAAAAGTCAGGAGAGTGCACAGGTACTGTTTTCTATCAGTTGGCAAGTTGCGCACACAATCCCAGTGTTGTACAGCTTCCTTCTCACCTTTCCGATGCTGCCGCTCTCTCCGGCTCGCGGAGCCGAAGAAGCGGCTTCTTCGCGCAAAGACGATTGTACCGGTCACAGTGCTCTCTTAGCGCGGCTTCTGCCGAAAGAAGCCCGGGAGCGGCGCTTAGCTCCGGAGAGCATCGTACCTTCGTCTTTAGCGTCTTTTGTGGTCTACATCCTCGCAGAAAGCTTTTCCAATACGTCTGGCAAGGAGACAGTGTGCCAACACAGAAAACATCTCCCGTCGTGTTCTGGACGTTGCACGGAGGTCTGCCAAGTGTTTGACAAGAAGAGAAGAAAAGTTGTCCAAAACAGCTTCCAATCGAATATTCATGTGATAGGAAAAGTCAGGAGAGTGCAAAGGTACTGTTTTCTATCAGTTGGCAAGTTGAGCACACAATCCCAGTGTTGTACAGCTTCCTTCTTCACCTTTCCGATGCTGCCGCTCTCTCCGGCTCCCGGAGCCGAAGAAGCGGCTTCTTCGCGCAAAGACGATTGTACCGCTCACAGTGCTCTCTTAGCGCGGCTTCTGCCGAAAGAAGCCCGGGAGCGGCGCTTAGCTCCGGAGAGCATCGTACCTTCGTCTTTAGCGTCTTTTGTGGTCTACATCCTAGCAGAAAGCTTTTCCACTCTGTCTGGCAAGGAAAACCTGTACCAGCACAGAAAACATCTCCCATCGTGTTCTGGACGCTGCACGGAGGTCTGCCAAGTGTTTGGCATAAAGAAAAGAAAAGCTGTCCAAAACAGCTTCCAATCGAATATTCATGTGATTACAAAAGTCAGGAGAATGGTAAGGTACTGTTTTCTATCAGTTGGCAAGCTGTGCACACAATCCTAGTGTTGTACAGCTTCCTTCTTCACCTTTCCGATGCTGCCGCTCTCTCCGGCTCCCTGAGCCGAAGAAGCGGCTTCTTCGCGCAAAGACGATTGTACCGCTCACAGTGTTCTCCTTAGAGCGGCTTCTGCCGAAAGAAGCCCGGGAGCGCCGCTTAGCTCCGGAGAGCATTGTACCTTCGCCTTTAGCGTCTTTGGTGGTCTACATCCTAGCAGAAAGCTTTTCCACTCTGTCAGGCAAGGAAAACCTGCCGGAGCACAGAAAACATCTCCCATCGTGTTCTGGACATTGCACGGAGGTCTGGCAAGTGTTTGGAAAGAAGAGAAGAAAAGCTGTCCAAAACAGCTTCCAATCGAATATTCATGTGATAGGAAAAGTCAGGAGAGTGCAAAGGTACTGTTTTCTATCAGTTGGCAAGTTGAGCACACAATCCCAGTGTTGTACAGCTTCCTTCTTCACCTTTCCGATGCTGCCGCACTCTCCGGCTCCCTGAGCCGAAGAAGCGGCTTCTTCGCGCAAAGACGATTGTACCGCTCACAGTGCTCTCGTTAGCGCGGCTTCTGCCGAAAGAAGCCCGGGAGCGGCGCTTAGCTCCGGAGAGCATCGTACCTTCGTCTTTAAGGTCTTTTGTGGTCTACATCCTAGCAGAAAGCTTTTCCACTCTGTCTGGCAAGGAAAACCTGTACCAGCACAGAAAACATCTCCCATCGTGTTCTGGACGTTGCACGGAGGTCTGCCAAGTGTTTGGCATAAAGAAAAGAAAAGCTGTCCAAAACAGCTTCCAATCGAATATTCATGTGATAGGAAAAGTCAGGAGAGTGCAAAGGTACTGTTTTCTATCAGTTGGCAAGCTGCGCACACAATCCTAGTGTTGTACAGCTTCCTTCTTCACCTTTCCGATGCTGCCGCTCTCTCCGGTTCCCTGAGCCGAAGATGCGGCTTCTTCGCGCAAAGAAGATTTTACCGCTCACAGTGCTCTCTTAGCGCGGCTTCTGCCGAAAGAAGCCCGGGAGCGGCGCTTAGCTCCGGAGAGCATTGTACCTTCGTCTTTAGCGTCTTTTGTGGTCTACATCCTCGCAGAAAGCTTTTCCAATACGTCTGGCAAGGAGACAGTGTGCCAACACAGAAAACATCTCCCGTCGTGTTCTGGACGTTGCACGGAGGTCTGCCAAGTGTTTGGCATTAAGAAACGAAAAGCTGTCCAAAACAGATTCCAATCGAATATTCATGTGATAGGAAAAGTCAGGAGATTGCAAAGGTACTGTTTTCTATCAGTTGGCAAGCTGTGCACACAATCCTAGTGTTGTACAGCTTCCTTCTTCACCTTTCCGATGCTGCCGCTCTCTCCGGCTCCCTGAGCCGAAGAAGCGGCTTCTTCGCGCTAAGACGATTGTACCGCTCACAGTGTTCTCCTTAGAGCGGCTTCTGCCGAAAGAAGCCCGGGAGCGGCGCTTAGCTCCGGAGAGCATCGTACCTTCGTCTTTAGCGTCTTTTGTCGTCTACATCCTAGCAGAAAGCTTTTCCTCTATGTCTGGCAAGGAAAAACTGCGCCAGCACAGAAAACATCTCCCAACGTGATCTGGACGTTGTACGGAGGTCTGCCAAGTGTTTGACAAGAAGAGAAGAAAAGTTGTCCAAAACAGCTTCCAATCGAATATTCATGTGATAGGAAAAGTCAGGAGAGTGCACAGGTACTGTTTTCTATCAGTTGGCAAGTTGAGCACACAATCCCAGTGTTGTACAGCTTCCTTCTTCACCTTTCCGATGCTGCCGCTCTCTCCGGCTCCCGGAGCCGAAGAAGCGGCTTCTTCGCGCAAAGACGATTGTACCGCTCACAGTGCTCTCTTAGCGCGGCTTCTGCCGAAAGAAGCCCGGGAGCGGCGCTTAGCTCCGGAGAGCATCGTACCTTCGTCTTTAGCGTCTTTTGTGGTCTACATCCTAGCAGAAAGCTTTTCCACTCTGTCTGGCAAGGAAAACCTGTACCAGCACAGAAAACATCTCCCATCGTGTTCTGGACGTTGCACGGAGGTCTGCCAAGTGTTTGGCATAAAGAAAAGAAAAGCTGTCCAAAACAGCTTCCAATCGAATATTCATGTGAAAGGAAAAGTCAGGAGAGTGCAAAGGTACTGTTTTCTATCAGTTGGCAAGTTGCGCACACAATCCCAGTGTTGTACAGCTTCCTTCTTCACCTTTCCGATGCTGCCGCTCTCTCCGGCTCCCGGGGCCGAAGAAGCGGCTTCTTCACGCAAAGAAGATTGTACCGCTCACAGTGCTCTCGTTAGAGCGGCTTCTGCCGAAAGAAGCCCGGGAGCGGCGCTTAGCTCCGGAGAGCATCGTACCTTCGTCTTTAGCGTCTTTTGTGGTCTACATCCTAGCAGAAAGCTTTTCCACTCTGTCAGGCAAGGAAAACCTGCCGGAGCACAGAAAACATCTCCCATTGTTTTCTGGACGTTGCACGGAGGTCTGCCAAGTGTTTGACAAGAAGAGAAGAAAAGTTGTCCAAAACAGCTTCCAATCGAATATTCATGTGATAGGAAAAGTCAGGAGTGTGCACAGGTACTGTTTCCTATCAGTTGGCAAGTTGCGCACACAATCCCAGTGTTGTACAGCTTCCTTCTTCACCTTTCCGATGCTGCCGCTCTCTCCGGCTCCCGGAGCCGAAGAAGCGGCTTCTTCGCGCAAAGACGATTTTACCGCTCACAGTGCTCTCTTAGCGCGGCTTCTGCCGAAAGAAGCCCGGGAGCGGCGCTTAGCTCCGGAGAGCATCGTACCTTCGTCTTTAGCGTCTTTTGTTGGTCTACATCCTAGCAGAAAGCTTTTCCACTCTGTCTGGCAAGGAAAACCTGTACCAGCACAGAAAACATCTCCCAACATATTCTGGACGTTGCACGGAGGTCTGCCAAGTGTTTAGCATAAAGGAAAGAAAAGCTGTCCAAAACAGCTTCCAATCGAATATTCATGTGATAGGAAAAGTCAGGAGAGTGCAAAGTTACTGTTTTCTATCAGTTGGCAAGTTGAGCACACAATCCCAGTGTTGTACAGCTTCCTTCTTCACCTTTCCGATGCTGCCGCTCTCTCCGGCTCCCGGAGCCGAAGAAGCGGCTTCTTCGCGCAAAGACGATTGTACCGCTCACAGTGCTCTCTTAGCGCGGCTTCTGCCGAAAGAAGCCCGGGAGCGGCGCTTAGCTCCGGAGAGCATCGTACCTTCGTCTTTAGCGTCTTTTGTGGTCTACATCTTAGCAGAAAGCTTTTCCACTCTGCTGGCAAGGAAAACCTGCGCCAGCACAGAAAACATCTCCCATCGTGTTCTGGACGTTGTACGGAGGTCTGCCAAGTGTTTGGCATAAAGAAAAGAAAAGTTGTCCAAAACAGCTTCCAATCGAATATTCATGTGATAGGAAAAGTCAGGAGAGTGCAAAGGTACTGTTTTCTATCAGTTGGCAAGTTGCGCACACAATCCCAGTGTTGTACAGCTTCCTTCTCACTATTCCGATGCTGCCGCTCTCTCTGGCTCCCGGAGCCGAAGAAGCGGCTTCTTCGCGCAAAGACGATTGTACCGGTCACAGTGCTCTCTTAGCGCGGCTTCTGCCGAAAGAAGCCCGGGAGCGGCGCTTAGCTCCGGAGAGCATCGTACCTTC
This sequence comes from Ammospiza caudacuta, assembly GCF_027887145.1. Taxonomy (NCBI): domain Eukaryota; kingdom Metazoa; phylum Chordata; class Aves; order Passeriformes; family Passerellidae; genus Ammospiza; species Ammospiza caudacuta. The sequence continues at coordinate 23,500,168 of NC_080597.1, read as the reverse complement.
GTCTTTAGCGTCTTTTGTGGTCTACATCCTCGCAGAAAGCTTTTCCAATACGTCTGGCAAGGAGACAGTGTGCCAACACAGAAAACATCTCCCGTCGTGTTCTGGACGTTGCACGGAGGTCTGCCAAGTGTTTGGCATTAAGAAACGAAAAGCTGTCCAAAACAGCTTCCAATCGAATATTCATGTGATAGGAAAAGTCAGGAGATTGCAAAGGTACTGTTTTCTATCAGTTGGCAAGCTGTGCACACAATCCTAGTGTTGTACAGCTTCCTTCTTCACCTTTCCGATGCTGCCGCTCTCTCCGGCTCCCTGAGCCGAAGAAGCGGCTTCTTCGCGCTAAGACGATTGTACCGCTCACAGTGTTCTCCTTAGAGCGGCTTCTGCCGAAAGAAGCCCGGGAGCGGCGCTTAGCTCCGGAGAGCATCGTACCTTCGTCTTTAGCGTCTTTTGTCGTCTACATCCTAGCAGAAAGCTTTTCCACTATGTCTGGCAAGGAAAACCTGCGCCAGCACAGAAAACATCTCCCAACGTGATCTGGACGTTGTACGGAGGTCTGCCAAGTGTTTGACAAGAAGAGAAGAAAAGTTGTCCAAAACAGCTTCCAATCGAATATTCATGTGATAGGAAAAGTCAGGAGAGTGCACAGGTACTGTTTTCTATCAGTTGGCAAGTTGAGCACACAATCCCAGTGTTGTACAGCTTCCTTCTTCACCTTTCCGATGCTGCCGCTCTCTCCGGCTCCCGGAGCCGAAGAAGCGGCTTCTTCGCGCAAAGACGATTGTACCGCTCACAGTGCTCTCTTAGCGCGGCTTCTGCCGAAAGAAGCCCGGGAGCGGCGCTTAGCTCCGGAGAGCATCGTACCTTCGTCTTTAGCGTCTTTTGTGGTCTACATCCTAGCAGAAAGCTTTTCCACTCTGTCAGGCAAGGAAAACCTGCCGGAGCACAGAAAACATCTCCCATCGTGTTCTGGACGCTGCACGGAGGTCTGCCAAGTGTTTGGCATTAAGAAAAGAAAAGCTGTCCAAAACAGCTTCCAATCGAATATTCATGTGATTACAAAAGTCAGGAGAATGGTAAGGTACTGTTTTCTATCAGTTGGCAAGCTGTGCACACAATCCTAGTGTTGTACAGCTTCCTTCTTCACCTTTCCGATGCTGCCGCTCTCTCCGGCTCCCTGAGCCGAAGAAGCGGCTTCTTCGCGCAAAGACGATTGTACCGCTCACAGTGTTCTCCTTAGAGCGGCTTCTGCCGAAAGAAGCCCGGGAGCGCCGCTTAGCTCCGGAGAGCATTGTACCTTCGCCTTTAGCGTCTTTGGTGGTCTACATCCTAGCAGAAAGCTTTTCCACTCTGTCAGGCAAGGAAAACCTGCCGGAGCACAGAAAACATCTCCCATCGTGTTCTGGACATTGCACGGAGGTCTGGCAAGTGTTTGGAAAGAAGAGAAGAAAAGCTGTCCAAAACAGCTTCCAATCGAATATTCATGTGATAGGAAAAGTCAGGAGAGTGCAAAGGTACTGTTTTCTATCAGTTGGCAAGTTGAGCACACAATCCCAGTGTTGTACAGCTTCCTTCTTCACCTTTCCGATGCTGCCGCACTCTCCGGCTCCCTGAGCCGAAGAAGCGGCTTCTTCGCGCAAAGACGATTGTACCGCTCACAGTGCTCTCGTTAGCGCGGCTTCTGCCGAAAGAAGCCCGGGAGCGGCGCTTAGCTCCGGAGAGCATCGTACCTTCGTCTTTAAGGTCTTTTGTGGTCTACATCCTAGCAGAAAGCTTTTCCACTCTGTCTGGCAAGGAAAACCTGTACCAGCACAGAAAACATCTCCCATCGTGTTCTGGACGTTGCACGGAGGTCTGCCAAGTGTTTGGCATAAAGAAAAGAAAAGCTGTCCAAAACAGCTTCCAATCGAATATTCATGTGATAGGAAAAGTCAGGAGAGTGCAAAGGTACTGTTTTCTATCAGTTGGCAAGCTGCGCACACAATCCTAGTGTTGTACAGCTTCCTTCTTCACCTTTCCGATGCTGCCGCTCTCTCCGGTTCCCTGAGCCGAAGATGCGGCTTCTTCGCGCAAAGAAGATTTTACCGCTCACAGTGCTCTCTTAGCGCGGCTTCTGCCGAAAGAAGCCCGGGAGCGGCGCTTAGCTCCGGAGAGCATTGTACCTTCGTCTTTAGCGTCTTTTGTGGTCTACATCCTCGCAGAAAGCTTTTCCAATACGTCTGGCAAGGAGACAGTGTGCCAACACAGAAAACATCTCCCGTCGTGTTCTGGACGTTGCACGGAGGTCTGCCAAGTGTTTGGCATTAAGAAACGAAAAGCTGTCCAAAACAGATTCCAATCGAATATTCATGTGATAGGAAAAGTCAGGAGATTGCAAAGGTACTGTTTTCTATCAGTTGGCAAGCTGTGCACACAATCCTAGTGTTGTACAGCTTCCTTCTTCACCTTTCCGATGCTGCCGCTCTCTCCGGCTCCCTGAGCCGAAGAAGCGGCTTCTTCGCGCTAAGACGATTGTACCGCTCACAGTGTTCTCCTTAGAGCGGCTTCTGCCGAAAGAAGCCCGGGAGCGGCGCTTAGCTCCGGAGAGCATCGTACCTTCGTCTTTAGCGTCTTTTGTCGTCTACATCCTAGCAGAAAGCTTTTCCTCTATGTCTGGCAAGGAAAAACTGCGCCAGCACAGAAAACATCTCCCAACGTGATCTGGACGTTGTACGGAGGTCTGCCAAGTGTTTGACAAGAAGAGAAGAAAAGTTGTCCAAAACAGCTTCCAATCGAATATTCATGTGATAGGAAAAGTCAGGAGAGTGCACAGGTACTGTTTTCTATCAGTTGGCAAGTTGAGCACACAATCCCAGTGTTGTACAGCTTCCTTCTTCACCTTTCCGATGCTGCCGCTCTCTCCGGCTCCCGGAGCCGAAGAAGCGGCTTCTTCGCGCAAAGACGATTGTACCGCTCACAGTGCTCTCTTAGCGCGGCTTCTGCCGAAAGAAGCCCGGGAGCGGCGCTTAGCTCCGGAGAGCATCGTACCTTCGTCTTTAGCGTCTTTTGTGGTCTACATCCTAGCAGAAAGCTTTTCCACTCTGTCTGGCAAGGAAAACCTGTACCAGCACAGAAAACATCTCCCATCGTGTTCTGGACGCTGCACGGAGGTCTGCCAAGTGTTTGGCATAAAGAAAAGAAAAGCTGTCCAAAACAGCTTCCAATCGAATATTCATGTGATTACAAAAGTCAGGAGAATGGTAAGGTACTGTTTTCTATCAGTTGGCAAGCTGTGCACACAATCCTAGTGTTGTACAGCTTCCTTCTTCACCTTTCCGATGCTGCCGCTCTCTCCGGCTCCCTGAGCCGAAGAAGCGGCTTCTTCGCGCAAAGACGATTGTACCGCTCACAGTGTTCTCCTTAGAGCGGCTTCTGCCGAAAGAAGCCCGGGAGCGCCGCTTAGCTCCGGAGAGCATTGTACCTTCGCCTTTAGCGTCTTTGGTGGTCTACATCCTAGCAGAAAGCTTTTCCACTCTGTCAGGCAAGGAAAACCTGCCGGAGCACAGAAAACATCTCCCATCGTGTTCTGGACATTGCACGGAGGTCTGGCAAGTGTTTGGAAAGAAGAGAAGAAAAGCTGTCCAAAACAGCTTCCAATCGAATATTCATGTGATAGGAAAAGTCAGGAGAGTGCAAAGGTACTGTTTTCTATCAGTTGGCAAGTTGAGCACACAATCCCAGTGTTGTACAGCTTCCTTCTTCACCTTTCCGATGCTGCCGCACTCTCCGGCTCCCTGAGCCGAAGAAGCGGCTTCTTCGCGCAAAGACGATTGTACCGCTCACAGTGCTCTCTTAGCGCGGCTTCTGCCGAAAGAAGCCCGGGAGCGGCGCTTAGCTCCGGAGAGCATCGTACCTTCGTCTTTAAGGTCTTTTGTGGTCTACATCCTAGCAGAAAGCTTTTCCACTCTGTCTGGCAAGGAAAACCTGTACCAGCACAGAAAACATCTCCCATCGTGTTCTGGACGTTGCACGGAGGTCTGCCAAGTGTTTGGCATAAAGAAAAGAAAAGCTGTCCAAAACAGCTTCCAATCGAATATTCATGTGATAGGAAAAGTCAGGAGAGTGCAAAGGTACTGTTTTCTATCAGTTGGCAAGCTGCGCACACAATCCTAGTGTTGTACAGCTTCCTTCTTCACCTTTCCGATGCTGCCGCTCTCTCCGGTTCCCTGAGCCGAAGATGCGGCTTCTTCGCGCAAAGAAGATTTTACCGCTCACAGTGCTCTCTTAGCGCGGCTTCTGCCGAAAGAAGCTCGGGAGCGGCGCTTAGCTCCGGAGAGCATTGTACCTTCGTCTTTAGCGTCTTTTGTGGTCTACATCCTCGCAGAAAGCTTTTCCAATACGTCTGGCAAGGAGACAGTGTGCCAACACAGAAAACATCTCCCGTCGTGTTCTGGACGTTGCACGGAGGTCTGCCAAGTGTTTGGCATTAAGAAAAGAAAAGCTGTCCAAAACAGATTCCAATCGAATATTCATGTGATAGGAAAAGTCAGGAGATTGCAAAGGTACTGTTTTCTATCAGTTGGCAAGCTGTGCACACAATCCTAGTGTTGTACAGCTTCCTTCTTCACCTTTCCGATGCTGCCGCTCTCTCCGGCTCCCTGAGCCGAAGAAGCGGCTTCTTCGCGCTAAGACGATTGTACCGCTCACAGTGTTCTCGTTAGAGCGGCTTCTGCCGAAAGAAGCCCGGGAGCGGCGCTTAGCTCCGGAGAGCATCGTACCTTCGTCTTTAGCGTCTTTTGTCGTCTACATCCTAGCAGAAAGCTTTTCCTCTATGTCTGGCAAGGAAAAACTGCGCCAGCACAGAAAACATCTCCCAACGTGATCTGGACGTTGTACGGAGGTCTGCCAAGTGTTTGACAAGAAGAGAAGAAAAGTTGTCCAAAACAGCTTCCAATCGAATATTCATGTGATAGGAAAAGTCAGGAGAGTGCACAGGTACTGTTTTCTATCAGTTGGCAAGTTGAGCACACAATCCCAGTGTTGTACAGCTTCCTTCTTCACCTTTCCGATGCTGCCGCTCTCTCCGGCTCCCGGAGCCGAAGAAGCGGCTTCTTCGCGCAAAGACGATTGTACCGCTCACAGTGCTCTCTTAGCGCGGCTTCTGCCGAAAGAAGCCCGGGAGCGGCGCTTAGCTCCGGAGAGCATCGTACCTTCGTCTTTAGCGTCTTTTGTGGTCTACATCCTAGCAGAAAGCTTTTCCACTCTGTCTGGCAAGGAAAACCTGTACCAGCACAGAAAACATCTCCCATCGTGTTCTGGACTTGCACGGAGGTCTGCCAAGTGTTTGGCATAAAGAAAAGAAAAGCTGTCCAAAACAGCTTCCAATCGAATATTCATGTGAAAGGAAAAGTCAGGAGAGTGCAAAGGTACTGTTTTCTATCAGTTGGCAAGTTGCGCACACAATCCCAGTGTTGTACAGCTTCCTTCTTCACCTTTCCGATGCTGCCGCTCTCTCCGGCTCCCGGGGCCGAAGAAGCGGCTTCTTCACGCAAAGAAGATTGTACCGCTCACAGTGCTCTCGTTAGAGCGGCTTCTGCCGAAAGAAGCCCGGGAGCGGCGCTTAGCTCCGGAGAGCATCGTACCTTCGTCTTTAGCGTCTTTTGTGGTCTACATCCTAGCAGAAAGCTTTTCCACTACGTCTGGCAAGGAGACAGTGTGCCAACACAGAAAACATCTCCCGTCGTGTTCTGGACGTTGCACGGAGGTCTGCCAAGTGTTTGACAAGAAGAGAAGAAAAGTTGTCCAAAACAGCTTCCAATCGAATATTCATGTGATAGGAAAAGTCAGGAGAGTGCAAAGGTACTGTTTTCTATCAGTTGGCAAGCTGCGCACACAATCCCAGTTCAATACAGCATCCTTCTTCACCTTTCCGATGCTGCCGCTCTCTCCGGCTCGCGGAGCCGAAGAAGCAGCTTCTTCGCGCAAAGACGATTGCACCGCTCACAGTGCTCTCTTAGCGCGCCTTCTGCCGAAAGAAGCCCGGGAGCGGAGCTTAGATCCGGAGAGCATCGTACCTTCGTCTTTAGCGTCTTTTGTGGTCTACATCCTAGCAGAAAGCTTTTCCACTTTGTCAGGCAAGGAAAACCTGCCGGAGCACAGAAAACATCTCCCATCGTGTTCTGGACGCTGCACGGAGGTCTGCCAAGTGTTTGGCATTAAGAAAAGGAAAGCTGTCCAAAACAGCTTCCAATCGAATATTCATGAGATTACAAACGTCAGGGGAATGGTAATTTACTGTTTTCTATCAGTTGGCAAGCTGTGCACACAATCCTAGTGTTGTACAGCTTCCTTCTTCACCTTTCCGATGCTGCCGCTCTCTCCGGCTCCCGGAGCCGAAGAAGTGGCTTCTTCGCGCAAAGACGATTGTACCGCTCACAGTGCTCTCTTAGCGCGGCTTCTGCCGAAAGAAGCCCGGGAGCGGCGCTTAGCTCCGAAGAGCATCGTACCTTCGTCTTTAGTGTCTTTTGTGGTCTACATCCTAGCAGAAAGCTTTTCCACTCTGTCTGGTAAGGAAAACCTGTACCAGCACAGAAAACATCTCCCATCGTGTTCTGGACGTTGTACGGAGGTCTGCCAAGTGTTTGGCATAAAGAAAAGAAAAGCTGTCCAAAACAGCTTCCAATCGAATATTCATGTGATTACAAAAGTCAGGAGAGTGCAAAGGTACTGTTTTCTATCAGTTGGCAAGTTGCGCACACAATCCCAGTGTTGTACAGCTTCCTTCTTCACCTTTCCGATGCTGCCGCTCTCTCCGGCTCGCGGAGCCGAAGAAGCGGCTTCTTCACGCAAAGACGATTGTACCGCTCACAGTGCTCTCGTTAGAGCGGCTTCTGCCGAAAGAAGCCCGGGAGCGGCTCTTAGCTCCGGAGAGCATTGTACCTTCGCCTTTAGCGTCTTTTGTGGTCTACATCCTAGCAGAAAGCTTTTCCACTCTGTCAGGCAAGGAAAACCTGCCGGAGCACAGAAAACATCTCCCATTGTTTTCTGGACGTTGCACGGAGGTCTGCCAAGTGTTTGACAAGAAGAGAAGAAAAGTTGTCCAAAACAGCTTCCAATCGAATATTCATGTGATAGGAAAAGTCAGGAGAGTGCACAGGTACTGTTTCCTACCAGTTGGTAAGTTGCGCACACAATCCCAGTGTTGTACAGCTTCCTTCTTCACCTTTCCGATGCTGCCGCTCTCTCCGGCTCCCGGAGCCGAAGAAGCGGCTTCTTCGCGCAAAGACGATTGTACCGCTCACAGTGCTCTCTTAGCGCGGCTTCTGCCGAAAGAAGCCCGGGAGCGGCGCTTAGCTCCGGAGAGCATCGTCCCTTCGTCTTTAGCGTCTTTTGTGGTCTACATCCTAGCAGAAAGCTTTTCCACTCTGTCTGGCAAGGAAAACCTGCGCCAGCACAGAAAACATCTCCCAACGTGATCTGGACGTTGTACGGAGGTCTGCCAAGTGTTTGACAAGAAGAGAAGAAAAGTTGTCCAAAACAGCTTCCAATCGAATATTCATGTGATAGGAAAAGTCAGGAGAGTGCACAGGTACTGTTTTCTATCAGTTGGCAAGTTGAGCACACAATCCCAGTGTTGTACAGCTTCCTTCTTCACCTTTCCGATGCTGCCGCTCTCTCCGGTCGCGGATCCGAAGAAGCGGCTTCTTCGCGCAACGACGACTGTACCGGTCACAGTGCTCTCTTAGCGCGGCTTCTGCCGAAAGAAGCCCGGGAGCGGCGCTTAGCTCCGGAGAGCATCGTACCTTCGTCTTTAGCGTCTTTTGTGGTCTACATCCTAGCAGAAAGCTTTTCCACTCTGTCTGGCAAGGAAAACCTGTACCAGCACAGAAAACATCTCCCAACCTATTCTGGACGTTGCACGGAAGTCTGCCAAATGTTTAGCATAAAGGAAAGGAAAGCTGTCCAAAACAGCTTCCAATCGAATATTCATGTGATTGGAAAAGTCAGGAGAGTGCAAAGGTACTGTTTTCTATCAGTTGGCAAGTTGCGCACACAATCCCAGTGTTGTACAGCTTCCTTCTCACCTTTCCGATGCTGCCGCTCTCTCCGGCTCGCGGAGCCGAAGAAGCGGCTTCTTCGCGCAAAGACGATTGTACCGGTCACAGTGCTCTCTTAGCGCGGCTTCTGCCGAAAGAAGCCCGGGAGCGGCGCTTAGCTCCGGAGAGCATCGTACCTTCGTCTTTAGCGTCTTTTGTGGTCTACATCCTCGCAGAAAGCTTTTCCAATACGTCTGGCAAGGAGACAGTGTGCCAACACAGAAAACATCTCCCGTCGTGTTCTGGACGTTGCACGGAGGTCTGCCAAGTGTTTGACAAGAAGAGAAGAAAAGTTGTCCAAAACAGCTTCCAATCGAATATTCATGTGATAGGAAAAGTCAGGAGAGTGCAAAGGTACTGTTTTCTATCAGTTGGCAAGTTGAGCACACAATCCCAGTGTTGTACAGCTTCCTTCTTCACCTTTCCGATGCTGCCGCTCTCTCCGGCTCCCGGAGCCGAAGAAGCGGCTTCTTCGCGCAAAGACGATTGTACCGCTCACAGTGCTCTCTTAGCGCGGCTTCTGCCGAAAGAAGCCCGGGAGCGGCGCTTAGCTCCGGAGAGCATCGTACCTTCGTCTTTAGCGTCTTTTGTGGTCTACATCCTAGCAGAAAGCTTTTCCACTCTGTCTGGCAAGGAAAACCTTCCGGAGCACAGAAAACATCTCCCATCGTGTTCTGGACGCTGCACGGAGGTCTGCCAAGTGTTTGGCATAAAGAAAAGAAAAGCTGTCCAAAACAGCTTCCAATCGAATATTCATGTGATTACAAAAGTCAGGAGAATGGTAAGGTACTGTTTTCTATCAGTTGGCAAGCTGTGCACACAATCCTAGTGTTGTACAGCTTCCTTCTTCACCTTTCCGATGCTGCCGCTCTCTCCGGCTCCCTGAGCCGAAGAAGCGGCTTCTTCGCGCAAAGACGATTGTACCGCTCACAGTGTTCTCCTTAGAGCGGCTTCTGCCGAAAGAAGCCCGGGAGCGCCGCTTAGCTCCGGAGAGCATTGTACCTTCGCCTTTAGCGTCTTTGGTGGTCTACATCCTAGCAGAAAGCTTTTCCACTCTGTCAGGCAAGGAAAACCTGCCGGAGCACAGAAAACATCTCCCATCGTGTTCTGGACATTGCACGGAGGTCTGGCAAGTGTTTGGAAAGAAGAGAAGAAAAGCTGTCCAAAACAGCTTCCAATCGAATATTCATGTGATAGGAAAAGTCAGGAGAGTGCAAAGGTACTGTTTTCTATCAGTTGGCAAGTTGAGCACACAATCCCAGTGTTGTACAGCTTCCTTCTTCACCTTTCCGATGCTGCCGCACTCTCCGGCTCCCTGAGCCGAAGAAGCGGCTTCTTCGCGCAAAGACGATTGTACCGCTCACAGTGCTCTCTTAGCGCGGCTTCTGCCGAAAGAAGCCCGGGAGCGGCGCTTAGCTCCGGAGAGCATCGTACCTTCGTCTTTAAGGTCTTTTGTGGTCTACATCCTAGCAGAAAGCTTTTCCACTCTGTCTGGCAAGGAAAACCTGTACCAGCACAGAAAACATCTCCCATCGTGTTCTGGACGCTGCACGGAGGTCTGCCAAGTGTTTGGCATAAAGAAAAGAAAAGCTGTCCAAAACAGCTTCCAATCGAATATTCATGTGATAGGAAAAGTCAGGAGAGTGCAAAGGTACTGTTTTCTATCAGTTGGCAAGCTGCGCACACAATCCTAGTGTTGTACAGCTTCCTTCTTCACCTTTCCGATGCTGCCGCTCTCTCCGGTTCCCTGAGCCGAAGATGCGGCTTCTTCGCGCAAAGAAGATTTTACCGCTCACAGTGCTCTCTTAGCGCGGCTTCTGCCGAAAGAAGCCCGGGAGCGGCGCTTAGCTCCGGAGAGCATCGTACCTTCGTCTTTAGCGTCTTTTGTTGGTCTACATCCTAGCAGAAAGCTTTTCCACTCTGTCTGGCAAGGAAAACCTGTACCAGCACAGAAAACATCTCCCGTCGTGTTCTGGACGTTGCACGGTGGTCTGCCAAGTGTTTGGCATAAAGAAAAGAAAAGCTGTCCAAAACAGCTTCCAATCGAATATTCATGTGATAGGAAAAGTCAGGAGAGTGCAAAGGTACTGTTTTCTATCAGTTGGCAAGCTGTGCACACAATCCCAGTGTTGTACAGCTTCCTTCTTCACCTTTCCGATGCTGCCGCTCTCTCCGGCTCGCGGAGCCGAAGAAGCGGCTTCTTCGCGCTAAGACGATTGTACCGCTCACAGTGTTCTCCTTAGAGCGGCTTCTGCCGAAAGAAGCCCGGGAGCGGCGCTTAGCTCCGGAGAGCATCGTACCTTCGTCTTTAGCGTCTTTTGTGGTCTACATCCTAGCAGAAAGCTTTTCCACTATGTCTGGCAAGGAAAACCTGCGCCAGCACAGAAAACATCTCCCAACGTGATCTGGACGTTGTACGGAAGTCGCCCAAGTGTTTGACAAGAAGAGAAGAAAAGTTGTCCAAAACAGCTTCCAATCGAATATTCATGTGATAGGAAAAGTCAGGAGAGTGTACAGGTACTGTTTTCTATCAGTTGGCAAGTTGAGCACACAATCCCAGTGTTGTACAGCTTCCTTCTTCACCTTTCCGATGCTGCCGCTCTCTCCGGCTCCCGGAGCCGAAGAAGCGGCTTCTTCGCGCAAAGACGATTGTACCGCTCACAGTGCTCTCTTAGCGCGGCTTCTGCCGAAAGAAGCCCGGGAGCGGCGCTTAGCTCCGGAGAGCATCGTACCTTCGTCTTTAGCGTCTTTTGTGGTCTACATCCTAGCAGAAAGCTTTTCCACTCTGTCTGGCAAGGAAAACCTGTACCAGCACAGAAAACATCTCCCATCGTGTTCTGGACGTTGCACGGAGGTCTGCCAAGTGTTTGGCATAAAGAAAAGAAAAGCTGTCCAAAACAGCTTCCAATCGAATATTCATGTGATTACAAAAGTCAGGAGAGTGCAAAGGTACTGTTTTCTATCAGTTGGCAAGTTGCGCACACAATCCCAGTGTTGTACAGCTTCCTTCTTCACCTTTCCGATGCTGCCGCTCTCTCCGGCTCGCGGAGCCGAAGAAGCGGCTTCTTCACGCAAAGACGATTGTACCGCTCACAGTGCTCTCGTTAGAGCGGCTTCTGCCGAAAGAAGCCCGGGAGCGGCTCTTAGCTCCGGAGAGCATTGTACCTTCGCCTTTAGCGTCTTTTGTGGTCTACATCCTAGCAGAAAGCTTTTCCACTCTGTCAGGCAAGGAAAACCTGCCGGAGCACAGAAAACATCTCCCATTGTTTTCTGGACGTTGCACGGAGGTCTGCCAAGTGTTTGACAAGAAGAGAAGAAAAGTTGTCCAAAACAGCTTCCAATCGAATATTCATGTGATAGGAAAAGTCAGGAGAGTGCACAGGTACTGTTTCCTACCAGTTGGTAAGTTGCGCACACAATCCCAGTGTTGTACAGCTTCCTTCTTCACCTTTCCGATGCTGCCGCTCTCTACAGCTCCCGGAGCCGAAGAAGCGGCTTCTTCGCGCAAAGACGATTTTACCGCTCACAGTGCTCTCTTAGCGCGGCTTCTGCCGAAAGAAGCCCGGGAGCGGCGCTTAGCTCCGGAGAGCATCGTACCTTCGTCTTTAGCGTCTTATGTGGTCTACATCCTAGCAGAAAGCTTTTCCACTCTGTCTGGCAAGGAAAACCTGCGCCAGCACAGAAAACATCTCCCAACGTGATCTGGACGTTGTACGGAGGTCTGCCAAGTGTTTGACAAGAAGAGAAGAAAAGTTGTCCAAAACAGCTTCCAATCGAATATTCATGTGATAGGAAAAGTCAGGAGAGTGCACAGGTACTGTTTTCTATCAGTTGGCAAGTTGAGCACACAATCCCAGTGTTGTACAGCTTCCTTCTTCACCTTTCCGATGCTGCCGCTCTCTCCGGTCGCGGATCCGAAGAAGCGGCTTCTTCGCGCAACGACGACTGTACCGGTCACAGTGCTCTCTTAGCGCGGCTTCTGCCGAAAGAAGCCCGGGAGCGGCGCTTAGCTCCGGAGAGCATCGTACCTTCGTCTTTAGCGTCTTTTGTGGTCTACATCCTAGCAGAAAGCTTTTCCACTCTGTCTGGCAAGGAAAACCTGTACCAGCACAGAAAACATCTCCCAACATATTCTGGACGTTGCACGGAAGTCTGCCAAATGTTTAGCATAAAGGAAAGGAAAGCTGTCCAAAACAGCTTCCAATCGAATATTCATGTGATTGGAAAAGTCAGGAGAGTGCACAGGTACTGTTTTCTATCAGTTGGCAAGTTGCGCACACAATCCCAGTGTTGTACAGCTTCCTTCTCACCTTTCCGATGCTGCCGCTCTCTCCGGCTCGCGGAGCCGAAGAAGCGGCTTCTTCGCGCAAAGACGATTGTACCGGTCACAGTGCTCTCTTAGCGCGGCTTCTGCCGAAAGAAGCCCGGGAGCGGCGCTTAGCTCCGGAGAGCATCGTACCTTCGTCTTTAGCGTCTTTTGTGGTCTACATCCTCGCAGAAAGCTTTTCCAATACGTCTGGCAAGGAGACAGTGTGCCAACACAGAAAACATCTCCCGTCGTGTTCTGGACGTTGCACGGAGGTCTGCCAAGTGTTTGACAAGAAGAGAAGAAAAGTTGTCCAAAACAGCTTCCAATCGAATATTCATGTGATAGGAAAAGTCAGGAGAGTGCAAAGGTACTGTTTTCTATCAGTTGGCAAGTTGAGCACACAATCCCAGTGTTGTACAGCTTCCTTCTTCACCTTTCCGATGCTGCCGCTCTCTCCGGCTCCCGGAGCCGAAGAAGCGGCTTCTTCGCGCAAAGACGATTGTACCGCTCACAGTGCTCTCTTAGCGCGGCTTCTGCCGAAAGAAGCCCGGGAGCGGCGCTTAGCTCCGGAGAGCATCGTACCTTCGTCTTTAGCGTCTTTTGTGGTCTACATCCTAGCAGAAAGCTTTTCCACTCTGTCTGGCAAGGAAAACCTTCCGGAGCACAGAAAACATCTCCCATCGTGTTCTGGACGCTGCACGGAGGTCTGCCAAGTGTTTGGCATAAAGAAAAGAAAAGCTGTCCAAAACAGCTTCCAATCGAATATTCATGTGATTACAAAAGTCAGGAGAATGGTAAGGTACTGTTTTCTATCAGTTGGCAAGCTGTGCACACAATCCTAGTGTTGTACAGCTTCCTTCTTCACCTTTCCGATGCTGCCGCTCTCTCCGGCTCCCTGAGCCGAAGAAGCGGCTTCTTCGCGCAAAGACGATTGTACCGCTCACAGTGTTCTCCTTAGAGCGGCTTCTGCCGAAAGAAGCCCGGGAGCGCCGCTTAGCTCCGGAGAGCATTGTACCTTCGCCTTTAGCGTCTTTGGTGGTCTACATCCTAGCAGAAAGCTTTTCCACTCTGTCAGGCAAGGAAAACCTGCCGGAGCACAGAAAACATCTCCCATCGTGTTCTGGACATTGCACGGAGGTCTGGCAAGTGTTTGGAAAGAAGAGAAGAAAAGCTGTCCAAAACAGCTTCCAATCGAATATTCATGTGATAGGAAAAGTCAGGAGAGTGCAAAGGTACTGTTTTCTATCAGTTGGCAAGTTGAGCACACAATCCCAGTGTTGTACAGCTTCCTTCTTCACCTTTCCGATGCTGCCGCACTCTCCGGCTCCCTGAGCCGAAGATGCGGCTTCTTCGCGCAAAGAAGATTTTACCGCTCACAGTGTTCTCCTTAGAGCGGCTTCTGCCGAAAGAAGCCCGGGAGCGGCGCTTAGCTCCGGAGAGCATCGTACCTTCGTCTTTAGCGTCTTTTGTCGTCTACATCCTAGCAGAAAGCTTTTCCACTATGTCTGGCAAGGAAAACCTGCGCCAGCACAGAAAACATCTCCCAACGTGATCTGGACGTTGTACGGAGGTCTGCCAAGTGTTTGACAAGAAGAGAAGAAAAGTTGTCCAAAACAGCTTCCAATCGAATATTCATGTGATAGGAAAAGTCAGGAGAGTGCACAGGTACTGTTTTCTATCAGTTGGCAAGTTGAGCACACAATCCCAGTGTTGTACAGCTTCCTTCTTCACCTTTCCGATGCTGCCGCTCTCTCCGGCTCCCGGAGCCGAAGAAGCGGCTTCTTCGCGCAAAGACGATTGTACCGCTCACAGTGCTCTCTTAGCGCGGCTTCTGCCGAAAGAAGCCCGGGAGCGGCGCTTAGCTCCGGAGAGCATCGTACCTTCGTCTTTAGCGTCTTTTGTGGTCTACATCCTCGCAGAAAGCTTTTCCAATACGTCTGGCAAGGAGACAGTGTGCCAACACAGAAAACATCTCCCGTCGTGTTCTGGACGTTGCACGGAGGTCTGCCAAGTGTTTGACAAGAAGAGAAGAAAAGTTGTCCAAAACAGCTTCCAATCGAATATTCATGTGATAGGAAAAGTCAGGAGAGTGCAAAGGTACTGTTTTCTATCAGTTGGCAAGTTGAGCACACAATCCCAGTGTTGTACAGCTTCCTTCTTCACCTTTCCGATGCTGCCGCTCTCTCCGGCTCCCGGAGCCGAAGAAGCGGCTTCTTCGCGCAAAGACGATTGTACCGCTCACAGTGCTCTCTTAGCGCGGCTTCTGCCGAAAGAAGCCCGGGAGCGGCGCTTAGCTCCGGAGAGCATCGTACCTTCGTCTTTAGCGTCTTTTGTGGTCTACATCCTAGCAGAAAGCTTTTCCACTCTGTCTGGCAAGGAAAACCTTCCGGAGCACAGAAAACATCTCCCATCGTGTTCTGGACGCTGCACGGAGGTCTGCCAAGTGTTTGGCATAAAGAAAAGAAAAGCTGTCCAAAACAGCTTCCAATCGAATATTCATGTGATTACAAAAGTCAGGAGAATGGTAAGGTACTGTTTTCTATCAGTTGGCAAGCTGTGCACACAATCCTAGTGTTGTACAGCTTCCTTCTTCACCTTTCCGATGCTGCCGCTCTCTCCGGCTCCCTGAGCCGAAGAAGCGGCTTCTTCGCGCAAAGACGATTGTACCGCTCACAGTGTTCTCCTTAGAGCGGCTTCTGCCGAAAGAAGCCCGGGAGCGCCGCTTAGCTCCGGAGAGCATTGTACCTTCGCCTTTAGCGTCTTTGGTGGTCTACATCCTAGCAGAAAGCTTTTCCACTCTGTCAGGCAAGGAAAACCTGCCGGAGCACAGAAAACATCTCCCATCGTGTTCTGGACATTGCACGGAGGTCTGGCAAGTGTTTGGAAAGAAGAGAAGAAAAGCTGTCCAAAACAGCTTCCAATCGAATATTCATGTGATAGGAAAAGTCAGGAGAGTGCAAAGGTACTGTTTTCTATCAGTTGGCAAGTTGAGCACACAATCCCAGTGTTGTACAGCTTCCTTCTTCACCTTTCCGATGCTGCCGCACTCTCCGGCTCCCTGAGCCGAAGATGCGGCTTCTTCGCGCAAAGAAGATTTTACCGCTCACAGTGTTCTCCTTAGAGCGGCTTCTGCCGAAAGAAGCCCGGGAGCGGCGCTTAGCTCCGGAGAGCATCGTACCTTCGTCTTTAGCGTCTTTTGTCGTCTACATCCTAGCAGAAAGCTTTTCCACTATGTCTGGCAAGGAAAACCTGCGCCAGCACAGAAAACATCTCCCAACGTGATCTGGACGTTGTACGGAGGTCTGCCAAGTGTTTGACAAGAAGAGAAGAAAAGTTGTCCAAAACAGCTTCCAATCGAATATTCATGTGATAGGAAAAGTCAGGAGAGTGCACAGGTACTGTTTTCTATCAGTTGGCAAGTTGAGCACACAATCCCAGTGTTGTACAGCTTCCTTCTTCACCTTTCCGATGCTGCCGCTCTCTCCGGCTCCCGGAGCCGAAGAAGCGGCTTCTTCGCGCAAAGACGATTGTACCGCTCACAGTGCTCTCTTAGCGCGGCTTCTGCCGAAAGAAGCCCGGGAGCGGCGCTTAGCTCCGGAGAGCATCGTACCTTCGTCTTTAGCGTCTTTTGTGGTCTACATCCTAGCAGAAAGCTTTTCCACTCTGTCTGGCAAGGAAAACCTGTACCAGCACAGAAAACATCTCCCATCGTGTTCTGGACGTTGCACGGAGGTCTGCCAAGTGTTTGGCATAAAGAAAAGAAAAGCTGTCCAAAACAGCTTCCAATCGAATATTCATGTGAAAGGAAAAGTCAGGAGAGTGCAAAGGTACGGTTTTCCATCAGTTGGCAAGTTGAGCACACAATCCCAGTGTTGTACAGCTTCCTTCTTCACCTTTCCGATGCTGCCGCTCTCTCCGGCTCCCGGGGCCGAAGAAGCGGCTTCTTCACGCAAAGAAGATTGTACCGCTCACAGTGCTCTCGTTAGAGCGGCTTCTGCCGAAAGAAGCCCGGGAGCGGCGCTTAGCTCCGGAGAGCATCGTACCTTCGTCTTTAGCGTCTTTTGTGGTCTACATCCTAGCAGAAAGCTTTTCCACTACGTCTGGCAAGGAGACAGTGTGCCAACACAGAAAACATCTCCCGTCGTGTTCTGGACGTTGCACGGAGGTCTGCCAAGTGTTTGGCAAGAAGAGAAGAAAAGTTGTCCAAAACAGCTTCCAATCGAATATTCATGTGATAGGAAAAGTCAGGAGAGTGCAAAGGTACTGTTTTCTATCAGTTGGCAAGCTGCGCACACAATCCCAGTTCAATACAGCATCCTTCTTCACCTTTCCGATGCTGCCGCTCTCTCCGGCTCCCGGAGCCGAAGAAGCAGCTTCTTCGCGCAAAGACGATTGCACCGCTCACAGTGCTCTCTTAGCGCGCCTTCTGCCGAAAGAAGCCCGGGAGCGGAGCTTAGATCCGGAGAGCATCGTACCTTCGTCTTTAGCGTCTTTTGTGGTCTACATCCTAGCAGAAAGCTTTTCCACTTTGTCAGGCAAGGAAAACCTGCCGGAGCACAGAAAACATCTCCCATCGTGTTCTGGACGCTGCACGGAGGTCTGCCAAGTGTTTGGCATTAAGAAAAGGAAAGCTGTCCAAAACAGCTTCCAATCGAATATTCATGAGATTACAAACGTCAGGGGAATGGTAATTTACTGTTTTCTATCAGTTGGCAAGCTGTGCACACAATCCTAGAGTTGTACAGCTTCCTTCTTCACCTTTCCGATGCTGCCGCTCTCTCCGGCTCCCGGAGCCGAAGAAGTGGCTTCTTCGCGCAAAGACGATTGTACCGCTCACAGTGCTCTCTTAGCGCGGCTTCTGCCGAAAGAAGCCCGGGAGCGGCGCTTAGCTCCGAAGAGCATCGTACCTTCGTCTCTAGTGTCTTTTGTGGTCTACATCCTAGCAGAAAGCTTTTCCACTCTGTCTGGTAAGGAAAACCTGTACCAGCACAGAAAACATCTCCCATCGTGTTCTGGACGTTGTACGGAGGTCTGCCAAGTGTTTGGCATAAAGAAAAGAAAAGCTGTCCAAAACAGCTTCCAATCGAATATTCATGTGATTACAAAAGTCAGGAGAGTGCAAAGGTACTGTTTTCTATCAGTTGGCAAGTTGCGCACACAATCCCAGTGTTGTACAGCTTCCTTCTTCACCTTTCCGATGCTGCCGCTCTCTCCGGCTCCCGGAGCCGAAGAAGCGGCTTCTTCACGCAAAGACGATTGTACCGCTCACAGTGCTCTCGTTAGAGCGGCTTCTGCCGAAAGAAGCCCGGGAGCGGCTCTTAGCTCCGGAGAGCATTGTACCTTCGCCTTTAGCGTCTTTTGTGGTCTACATCCTAGCAGAAAGCTTTTCCACTCTGTCAGGCAAGGAAAACCTGCCGGAGCACAGAAAACATCTCCCATTGTTTTCTGGACGTTGCACGGAGGTCTGCCAAGTGTTTGACAAGAAGAGAAGAAAAGTTGTCCAAAACAGCTTCCAATCGAATATTCATGTGATAGGAAAAGTCAGGAGAGTGCACAGGTACTGTTTCCTACCAGTTGGTAAGTTGCGCACACAATCCCAGTGTTGTACAGCTTCCTTCTTCACCTTTCCGATGCTGCCGCTCTCTCCGGCTCCCGGAGCCGAAGAAGCGGCTTCTTCGCGCAAAGACGATTTTACCGCTCACAGTGCTCTCTTAGCGCGGCTTCTGCCGAAAGAAGCCCGGGAGCGGCGCTTAGCTCCGGAGAGCATCGTACCTTCGTCTTTAGCGTCTTTTGTGGTCTACATCCTAGCAGAAAGCTTTTCCACTCTGTCTGGCAAGGAAAACCTGCGCCAGCACAGAAAACATCTCCCAACGTGATCTGGACGTTGTACGGAGGTCTGCCAAGTGTTTGACAAGAAGAGAAGGAAAGTTGTCCAAAACAGCTTCCAATCGAATATTCATGTGATAGGAAAAGTCAGGAGAGTGCACAGGTACTGTTTTCTATCAGTTGGCAAGTTGAGCACACAATCCCAGTGTTGTACAGCTTCCTTCTTCACCTTTCCGATGCTGCCGCTCTCTCCGGTCGCGGATCCGAAGAAGCGGCTTCTTCGCGCAACGACGACTGTACCGGTCACAGTGCTCTCTTAGCGCGGCTTCTGCCGAAAGAAGCCCGGGAGCGGCGCTTAGCTCCGGAGAGCATCGTACCTTCGTCTTTAGCGTCTTTTGTGGTCTACATCCTAGCAGAAAGCTTTTCCACTCTGTCTGGCAAGGAAAACCTGTACCAGCACAGAAAACATCTCCCAACCTATTCTGGACGTTGCACGGAAGTCTGCCAAATGTTTAGCATAAAGGAAAGGAAAGCTGTCCAAAACAGCTTCCAATCGAATATTCATGTGATTGGAAAAGTCAGGAGAGTGCAAAGGTACTGTTTTCTATCAGTTGGCAAGTTGCGCACACAATCCCAGTGTTGTACAGCTTCCTTCTCACCTTTCTGATGCTGCCGCTCTCTCCGGCTCGCGGAGCCGAAGAAGCGGCTTCTTCGCGCAAAGACGATTGTACCGGTCACAGTGCTCTCTTAGCGCGGCTTCTGCCGAAAGAAGCCCGGGAGCGGCGCTTAGCTCCGGAGAGCATCGTACCTTCGTCTTTAGCGTCTTTTGTGGTCTACATCCTCGCAGAAAGCTTTTCCAATACGTCTGGCAAGGAGACAGTGTGCCAACACAGAAAACATCTCCCGTCGTGTTCTGGACGTTGCACGGAGGTCTGCCAAGTGTTTGACAAGAAGAGAAGAAAAGTTGTCCAAAACAGCTTCCAATCGAATATTCATGTGATAGGAAAAGTCAGGAGAGTGCAAAGGTACTGTTTTCTATCAGTTGGCAAGTTGAGCACACAATCCCAGTGTTGTACAGCTTCCTTCTTCACCTTTCCGATGCTGCCGCTCTCTCCGGCTCCCGGAGCCGAAGAAGCGGCTTCTTCGCGCAAAGACGATTGTACCGCTCACAGTGCTCTCTTAGCGCGGCTTCTGCCGAAAGAAGCCCGGGAGCGGCGCTTAGCTCCGGAGAGCATCGTACCTTCGTCTTTAGCGTCTTTTGTGGTCTACATCCTAGCAGAAAGCTTTTCCACTCTGTCTGGCAAGGAAAACCTGTACCAGCACAGAAAACATCTCCCATCGTGTTCTGGACGCTGCACGGAGGTCTGCCAAGTGTTTGGCATAAAGAAAAGAAAAGCTGTCCAAAACAGCTTCCAATCGAATATTCATGTGATTACAAAAGTCAGGTGAATGGTAAGGTACTGTTTTCTATCAGTTGGCAAGCTGTGCACACAATCCTAGTGTTGTACAGCTTCCTTCTTCACCTTTCCGATGCTGCCGCTCTCTCCGGCTCCCTGAGCCGAAGAAGCGGCTTCTTCGCGCAAAGACGATTGTACCGCTCACAGTGTTCTCCTTAGAGCGGCTTCTGCCGAAAGAAGCCCGGGAGCGCCGCTTAGCTCCGGAGAGCATTGTACCTTCGCCTTTAGCGTCTTTGGTGGTCTACATCCTAGCAGAAAGCTTTTCCACTCTGTCAGGCAAGGAAAACCTGCCGGAGCACAGAAAACATCTCCCATCGTGTTCTGGACATTGCACGGAGGTCTGGCAAGAGTTTGGAAAGAAGAGAAGAAAAGCTGTCCAAAACAGCTTCCAATCGAATATTCATGTGATAGGAAAAGTCAGGAGAGTGCAAAGGTACTGTTTTCTATCAGTTGGCAAGTTGAGCACACAATCCCAGTGTTGTACAGCTTCCTTCTTCACCTTTCCGATGCTGCCGCACTCTCCGGCTCCCTGAGCCGAAGAAGCGGCTTCTTCGCGCAAAGACGATTGTACCGCTCACAGTGCTCTCGTTAGCGCGGCTTCTGCCGAAAGAAGCCCGGGAGCGGCGCTTAGCTCCGGAGAGCATCGTACCTTCGTCTTTAAGGTCTTTTGTGGTCTACATCCTAGCAGAAAGCTTTTCCACTCTGTCTGGCAAGGAAAACCTGTACCAGCACAGAAAACATCTCCCATCGTGTTCTGGACGTTGCACGGAGGTCTGCCAAGTGTTTGACAAGAAGAGAAGAAAAGTTGTCCAAAACAGCTTCCAATCGAATATTCATGTGATAGGAAAAGTCAGGAGAGTGCACAGGTACTGTTTTCTATCAGTTGGCAAGTTGAGCACACAATCCCAGTGTTGTACAGCTTCCTTCTTCACCTTTCCGATGCTGCCGCTCTCTCCGGTCGCGGATCCGAAGAAGCGGCTTCTTCGCGCAACGACGACTGTACCGGTCACAGTGCTCTCTTAGCGCGGCTTCTGCCGAAAGAAGCCCGGGAGCGGCGCTTAGCTCCGGAGAGCATCGTACCTTCGTCTTTAGCGTCTTTTGTTGGTCTACATCCTAGCAGAAAGCTTTTCCACTCTGTCTGGCAAGGAAAACCTGTACCAGCACAGAAAACATCTCCCAACATATTCTGGACGTTGCACGGAGGTCTGCCAAATGTTTAGCATAAAGGAAAGGAAAGCAGTCCAAAACAGCTTCCAATCGAATATTCATGTGATAGGAAAAGTCAGGAGAGTGCAAAGGTACTGTTTTCTATCAGTTGGCAAGTTGCGCACACAATCCCAGTGTTGTACAGCTTCCTTCTTCACCTTTCCGATGCTGCCGCTCTCTCCGGCTCCCGGAGCCGAAGAAGCGGCTTCTTCGCGCAAAGACGATTGTACCGCTCACAGTGTTCTCGTTAGAGCGGCTTCTGCCGAAAGAAGCCCGGGAGCGGCGCTTAGCTCCGGAGAGCATTGTACCTTCGCCTTTAGCGTCTTTTGTGGTCTACATCCTAGCAGAAAGCTTTTCCACTCTGTCAGGTAAGGAAAACCTGCCGGAGCACAGAAAACAGCTCCCATCATTTTCTGGACATGCACGGAGGTCTGCCAAGTGTTTGACAAGAAGAGAAAAAAAGTTGTCCAAAACAGCTTCCAATTGAATATTAATGTGATAGGAAAAGTCAGGAGAGTGCACAGGTACTGTTTTCTATCAGTTGGCAAGTTGCGCACACAATCCCAGTGTTGTACAGCTTCCTTCTTCACCTTTCCGATGCTGCCGCTCTCTCCGGCTCGCGTATCCGAAGAAGCGGCTTCTTAACGCAAAGACGATTGTACAGGTCACAGTGCTCTCTTAGCGCGGCGTCTGCTGAAAGAAGCCCGGGAGCGGCGCTTAGATCCGGAGAGCATCGTACCTTCGTCTTTAGCGTCTTTTGTGGTCTACATCCTCGCAGAAAGCTTTTCCAATACGTCTGGCAAGGAGACAGTGTGCCAACACAGAAAACATCTCCCGTCGTGTTCTGGACATTGCACGGAGGTCTGCAAAGTGTTTGACAAGAAGAGAAGAAAAGTTGTCCAAAACAGCTTCCAATCGAATATTCATGTGATAGGAAAAGTCAGGAGAGTGCAAAGGTACTGTTTTCTATCAGTTGGCAAGTTGAGCACACAATCCCAGTGTTGTACAGCTTCCTTCTTCACCTTTCCGATGCTGCCGCTCTCTCCGGCTCCCGGAGCCGAAGAAGCGGCTTCTTCGCGCAAAGACGATTGTAACGCTCACAGTGCTCTCTTAGCGCGGCTTCTGCCGAAAGAAGCCCGGGAGCGGCGCTTAGCTCCGGAGAGCATCGTACCTTCGTCTTTAGCGTCTTTTGTGGTCTACATCCTAGCAGAAAGCTTTTCCACTCTGTCTGGCAAGGAAAACCTGTACCAGCACAGAAAACATCTCCCATCGTGTTCGTGACGCTGCACGGAGGTCTGCCAAGTGTTTGGCATAAAGAAAAGAAAAGCTGTCCAAAACAGCTTCCAATCGAATATTCATGTGATAGGAAAAGTCAGGAGAGTGCAAAGGTACTGTTTTCTATCAGTTGGCAAGTTGCGCACACAATCCCAGTGTTGTACAGCTTCCTTCTTCACCTTTCCGATGCTGCCGCTCTCTCCGGCTCCCGGGGCCGAAGAAGCGACTCCTTCGCGCAAAGAAGATTGTACCGCTCACAGTGCTCTCGTTAGAGCGGCTTCTGCCGAAAGAAGCCCGGGAGCGGCGCTTAGCTCCGGAGAGCATCGTACCTTCGTCTTTAGCGTCTTTTGTGGTCTACATCCTAGCAGAAAGCTTTTCCACTACGTCTGGCAAGGAGACAGTGTGCCAACACAGAAAACATCTCCCGTCGTGTTCTGGACGTTGCACGGAAGTCTGCCAAGTGTTTGGCAAGAAGGAAAGAAAAGTGGTCCAAAACAGCTTCCAATTGAATATTCATGTGATAGGAAAAGTCAGGAGAGTGGTAAGGTACTGTTTTCTATCAGTTGGCAAGCTGCGCACACAATCCCAGTTCAATACAGCATCCTTCTTCACCTTTCCGATGCTGCCGCTCTCTCCGGCTTGCGGAGCCGAAAAAGCAGCTTCTTCGCGCAAAGACGATTGTACCGCTCACAGTGCTCTCTTAGCGCGCCTACTGCCGAAAGAAGCCCGGGAGCGGAGCTTAGATCCGGAGAGCATCGTACCTTCGTCTTTAGCGTCTTTTGTGGTCTACATCCTAGCAGAAAGCTTTTCCAATCTGTCAGGCAAGGAAAACCTGCCGGAGCACAGAAAACATCTCCCATCGTGTTCTGGACGCTGCACGGAGGTCTGCCAAGTGTTTGGCATTAAGAAAAGAAAAGCTGTCCAAAACAGCTTCCAATCGAATATTCATGTGATTACAAAAGTCAGGGGAATGGTAAGGTACTGTTTTCTATCAGTTGGCAAGCTGTGCACACAATCCTAGTGTTGTACAGCTTCCTTCTTCACCTTTCCGATGCTGCCGCTCTCTCCGGCTCCCGGAGCCGAAGAAGCGGCTTCTTCGCGCAAAGACGATTTTACCGCTCACAGTGCTCTCTTAGCGCGGCTTCTGCCGAAAGAAGCCCGGGAGCGGCGCTTAGCTCCGGAGAGCATCGTACCTTCGTCTTTAGCGTCTTTTGTGGTCTACATCCTAGCAGAAAGCTTTTCCACTCTGTCTGGCAAGGAAAACCTGCGCCAGCACAGAAAACATCTCCCAACGTGATCTGGACGTTGTACGGAGGTCTGCCAAGTGTTTGACAAGAAGAGAAGGAAAGTTGTCCAAAACAGCTTCCAATCGAATATTCATGTGATAGGAAAAGTCAGGAGAGTGCACAGGTACTGTTTTCTATCAGTTGGCAAGTTGAGCACACAATCCCAGTGTTGTACAGCTTCCTTCTTCACCTTTCCGATGCTGCCGCTCTCTCCGGTCGCGGATCCGAAGAAGCGGCTTCTTCGCGCAACGACGACTGTACCGGTCACAGTGCTCTCTTAGCGCGGCTTCTGCCGAAAGAAGCCCGGGAGCGGCGCTTAGCTCCGGAGAGCATCGTACCTTCGTCTTTAGCGTCTTTTGTGGTCTACATCCTAGCAGAAAGCTTTTCCACTCTGTCTGGCAAGGAAAACCTGTACCAGCACAGAAAACATCTCCCAACCTATTCTGGACGTTGCACGGAAGTCTGCCAAATGTTTAGCATAAAGGAAAGGAAAGCTGTCCAAAACAGCTTCCAATCGAATATTCATGTGATTGGAAAAGTCAGGAGAGTGCAAAGGTACTGTTTTCTATCAGTTGGCAAGTTGCGCACACAATCCCAGTGTTGTACAGCTTCCTTCTCACCTTTCTGATGCTGCCGCTCTCTCCGGCTCGCGGAGCCGAAGAAGCGGCTTCTTCGCGCAAAGACGATTGTACCGGTCACAGTGCTCTCTTAGCGCGGCTTCTGCCGAAAGAAGCCCGGGAGCGGCGCTTAGCTCCGGAGAGCATCGTACCTTCGTCTTTAGCGTCTTTTGTGGTCTACATCCTCGCAGAAAGCTTTTCCAATACGTCTGGCAAGGAGACAGTGTGCCAACACAGAAAACATCTCCCGTCGTGTTCTGGACGTTGCACGGAGGTCTGCCAAGTGTTTGACAAGAAGAGAAGAAAAGTTGTCCAAAACAGCTTCCAATCGAATATTCATGTGATAGGAAAAGTCAGGAGAGTGCAAAGGTACTGTTTTCTATCAGTTGGCAAGTTGAGCACACAATCCCAGTGTTGTACAGCTTCCTTCTTCACCTTTCCGATGCTGCCGCTCTCTCCGGCTCCCGGAGCCGAAGAAGCGGCTTCTTCGCGCAAAGACGATTGTACCGCTCACAGTGCTCTCTTAGCGCGGCTTCTGCCGAAAGAAGCCCGGGAGCGGCGCTTAGCTCCGGAGAGCATCGTACCTTCGTCTTTAGCGTCTTTTGTGGTCTACATCCTAGCAGAAAGCTTTTCCACTCTGTCTGGCAAGGAAAACCTGTACCAGCACAGAAAACATCTCCCATCGTGTTCTGGACGCTGCACGGAGGTCTGCCAAGTGTTTGGCATAAAGAAAAGAAAAGCTGTCCAAAACAGCTTCCAATCGAATATTCATGTGATTACAAAAGTCAGGTGAATGGTAAGGTACTGTTTTCTATCAGTTGGCAAGCTGTGCACACAATCCTAGTGTTGTACAGCTTCCTTCTTCACCTTTCCGATGCTGCCGCTCTCTCCGGCTCCCTGAGCCGAAGAAGCGGCTTCTTCGCGCAAAGACGATTGTACCGCTCACAGTGTTCTCCTTAGAGCGGCTTCTGCCGAAAGAAGCCCGGGAGCGCCGCTTAGCTCCGGAGAGCATTGTACCTTCGCCTTTAGCGTCTTTGGTGGTCTACATCCTAGCAGAAAGCTTTTCCACTCTGTCAGGCAAGGAAAACCTGCCGGAGCACAGAAAACATCTCCCATCGTGTTCTGGACATTGCACGGAGGTCTGGCAAGAGTTTGGAAAGAAGAGAAGAAAAGCTGTCCAAAACAGATTCCAATCGAATATTCATGTGATAGGAAAAGTCAGGAGAGTGCAAAGGTACTGTTTTCTATCAGTTGGCAAGTTGAGCACACAATCCCAGTGTTGTACAGCTTCCTTCTTCACCTTTCCGATGCTGCCGCACTCTCCGGCTCCCTGAGCCGAAGAAGCGGCTTCTTCGCGCAAAGACGATTGTACCGCTCACAGTGCTCTCGTTAGCGCGGCTTCTGCCGAAAGAAGCCCGGGAGCGGCGCTTAGCTCCGGAGAGCATCGTACCTTCGTCTTTAAGGTCTTTTGTGGTCTACATCCTAGCAGAAAGCTTTTCCACTCTGTCTGGCAAGGAAAACCTGTACCAGCACAGAAAACATCTCCCATCGTGTTCTGGACGTTGCACGGAGGTCTGCCAAGTGTTTGACAAGAAGAGAAGAAAAGTTGTCCAAAACAGCTTCCAATCGAATATTCATGTGATAGGAAAAGTCAGGAGAGTGCACAGGTACTGTTTTCTATCAGTTGGCAAGTTGAGCACACAATCCCAGTGTTGTACAGCTTCCTTCTTCACCTTTCCGATGCTGCCGCTCTCTCCGGTCGCGGATCCGAAGAAGCGGCTTCTTCGCGCAACGACGACTGTACCGGTCACAGTGCTCTCTTAGCGCGGCTTCTGCCGAAAGAAGCCCGGGAGCGGCGCTTAGCTCCGGAGAGCATCGTACCTTCGTCTTTAGCGTCTTTTGTTGGTCTACATCCTAGCAGAAAGCTTTTCCACTCTGTCTGGCAAGGAAAACCTGTACCAGCACAGAAAACATCTCCCAACATATTCTGGACGTTGCACGGAGGTCTGCCAAATGTTTAGCATAAAGGAAAGGAAAGCAGTCCAAAACAGCTTCCAATCGAATATTCATGTGATAGGAAAAGTCAGGAGAGTGCAAAGGTACTGTTTTCTATCAGTTGGCAAGTTGCGCACACAATCCCACTGTTGTACAGCTTCCTTCTTCACCTTTCCGATGCTGCCGCTCTCTCCGGCTCCCGGAGCCGAAGAAGCGGCTTCTTCGCGCAAAGACGATTGTACCGCTCACAGTGTTCTCGTTAGAGCGGCTTCTGCCGAAAGAAGCCCGGGAGCGGCGCTTAGCTCCGGAGAGCATTGTACCTTCGCCTTTAGCGTCTTTTGTGGTCTACATCCTAGCAGAAAGCTTTTCCACTCTGTCAGGTAAGGAAAACCTGCCGGAGCACAGAAAACAGCTCCCATCATTTTCTGGACATGCACGGAGGTCTGCCAAGTGTTTGACAAGAAGAGAAAAAAAGTTGTCCAAAACAGCTTCCAATTGAATATTAATGTGATAGGAAAAGTCAGGAGAGTGCACAGGTACTGTTTTCTATCAGTTGGCAAGTTGCGCACACAATCCCAGTGTTGTACAGCTTCCTTCTTCACCTTTCCGATGCTGCCGCTCTCTCCGGCTCGCGTATCCGAAGAAGCGGCTTCTTAACGCAAAGACGATTGTACAGGTCACAGTGCTCTCTTAGCGCGGCGTCTGCCGAAAGAAGCCCGGGAGCGGCGCTTAGATCCGGAGAGCATCGTACCTTCGTCTTTAGCGTCTTTTGTGGTCTACATCCTCGCAGAAAGCTTTTCCAATACGTCTGGCAAGGAGACAGTGTGCCAACACAGAAAACATCTCCCGTCGTGTTCTGGACATTGCACGGAGGTCTGCAAAGTGTTTGACAAGAAGAGAAGAAAAGTTGTCCAAAACAGCTTCCAATCGAATATTCATGTGATAGGAAAAGTCAGGAGAGTGCAAAGGTACTGTTTTCTATCAGTTGGCAAGTTGAGCACACAATCCCAGTGTTGTACAGCTTCCTTCTTCACCTTTCCGATGCTGCCGCTCTCTCCGGCTCCCGGAGCCGAAGAAGCGGCTTCTTCGCGCAAAGACGATTGTAACGCTCACAGTGCTCTCTTAGCGCGGCTTCTGCCGAAAGAAGCCCGGGAGCGGCGCTTAGCTCCGGAGAGCATCGTACCTTCGTCTTTAGCGTCTTTTGTGGTCTACATCCTAGCAGAAAGCTTTTCCACTCTGTCTGGCAAGGAAAACCTGTACCAGCACAGAAAACATCTCCCATCGTGTTCGTGACGCTGCACGGAGGTCTGCCAAGTGTTTGGCATAAAGAAAAGAAAAGCTGTCCAAAACAGCTTCCAATCGAATATTCATGTGATAGGAAAAGTCAGGAGAGTGCAAAGGTACTGTTTTCTATCAGTTGGCAAGTTGCGCACACAATCCCAGTGTTGTACAGCTTCCTTCTTCACCTTTCCGATGCTGCCGCTCTCTCCGGCTCCCGGGGCCGAAGAAGCGACTCCTTCGCGCAAAGAAGATTGTACCGCTCACAGTGCTCTCGTTAGAGCGGCTTCTGCCGAAAGAAGCCCGGGAGCGGCGCTTAGCTCCGGAGAGCATCGTACCTTCGTCTTTAGCGTCTTTTGTGGTCTACATCCTCGCAGAAAGCTTTTCCACTACGTCTGGCAAGGAGACAGTGTGCCAACACAGAAAACATCTCCCGTCGTGTTCTGGACGTTGCACGGAGGTCTGCCAAGTGTTTGGCAAGAAGGAAAGAAAAGTGGTCCAAAACAGCTTCCAATTGAATATTCATGTGATAGGAAAAGTCAGGAGAGTGGTAAGGTACTGTTTTCTATCAGTTGGCAAGCTGCGCACACAATCCCAGTTCAATACAGCATCCTTCTTCACCTTTCCGATGCTGCCGCTCTCTCCGGCTTGCGGAGCCGAAAAAGCAGCTTCTTCGCGCAAAGACGATTGTACCGCTCACAGTGCTCTCTTAGCGCGCCTACTGCCGAAAGAAGCCCGGGAGCGGAGCTTAGATCCGGAGAGCATCGTACCTTCGTCTTTAGCGTCTTTTGTGGTCTACATCCTAGCAGAAAGCTTTTCCAATCTGTCAGGCAAGGAAAACCTGCCGGAGCACAGAAAACATCTCCCATCGTGTTCTGGACGCTGCACGGAGGTCTGCCAAGTGTTTGGCATTAAGAAAAGAAAAGCTGTCCAAAACAGCTTCCAATCGAATATTCATGTGATTACAAAAGTCAGGGGAATGGTAAGGTACTGTTTTCTATCAGTTGGCAAGCTGTGCACACAATCCTAGTGTTGTACAGCTTCCTTCTTCACCTTTCCGATGCTGCCGCTCTCTCCGGCTCCCGGAGCCGAAGAAGCGGCTTCTTCGCGCAAAGACGATTGTACCGCTCACAGTGTTCTCCTTAGAGCGGCTTCTGCCGAAAGAAGCCCGGGAGCGGCGCTTAGCTCCGGAGAGCATCGTACCTTCGTCTTTAGTGTCTTTTGTGGTCTACATCCTAGCAGAAAGCTTTTCCACTCTGTCTGGTAAGGAAAACCTGTACCAGCACAGAAAACATCTCCCCTCGTGTTCTGGACGTTGTACGGAGGTCTGCCAAGTGTTTGGCATTAAGAAAAGGAAAGCTGTCCAAAACAGCTTCCAATCGAATATTCATGTGATTGGAAAAGTCAGGAGAGTGCAAAGGTACTGTTTTCTATCAGTTGGCAAGTTGCGCACACAATCCCAGTGTTGTACAGCTTCCTTCTTCACCTTTCCGATGCTGCCACTCTCTCCGGCTCGCGGAGCCGAAGAAGCGGCTTCTTCACGCAAAGACGATTGTACCGCTCACAGTGCTCTCGGTAGAGCGGCTTCTGCCGAAAGAAGCCCGGGAGCGGCTCTTAGCTCCGGAGAGCATTGTACCTTCGCCTTTAGCGTCTTTTGTGGTCTACATGCTAGCAGAAAGCTTTTCCACTCTGTCAGGCAAGGAAAACCTGCCGGAGCACAGAAAACATCTCCCGTCGTGTTCTGGACGTTGCACGGAGGTCTGCCAAGTGTTTGACAAGAAGAGAAGAAAAGTTGACCAAAACAGCTTCCAATCGAATATTCATGTGATAGGAAAAGTCAGGAGAGTGCACAGGTACTGTTTCCTATCAGTTGGCAAGTAGAGCACACAATCCCAGTGTTGTACAGCTTCCTTCTTCACCTTTCCGATGCTGCCGCTCTCTCCGGCTCCCGGAGCCGAAGAAGCGGCTTCTTCGCGCAAAGAAGATTTTACCGCTCACAGTGCTCTCTTAGCGCGGCTTCTGCCGAAAGAAGCCCGGGAGCGGCGCTTAGCTCCGAAGAGCATCGTACCTTCGCCTTTAGCGTCTTTTGTGGTCTACATCCTAGCAGAAAGATTTTCCACTCTGTCTGGCAAGGAAAACCTGCGCCAGCACAGAAAACATCTCCCAACGTGATCTGGACGTTGCACGGAGGTCTGCCAAGTGTTTGACAAGAAGAGAAGAAAAGTTGTCCAAAACAGCTTCCAATCGAATATTCATGTGATAGGAAAAGTCAGGAGAGTGCACAGGTACTGTTTTCTATCAGTTGGCAAGTTGAGCACACAATCCCAGTGTTGTACAGCTTCCTTCTTCACCTTTCCGATGCTGCCGCTCTCTCCGGTCGCGGATCCGAAGAAGCGGCTTCTTCGCGCAACGACGACTGTACCGGTCACAGTGCTCTCTTAGCGCCGCTTCTGCCGAAAGAAGCCCGGGAGCGGCGCTTAGCTCCGGAGAGCATCGTACCTTCGTCTTTAGCGTCTTTTGTTGGTCTACATCCTAGCAGAAAGCTTTTCCACTCTGTCTGGCAAGGAAAACCTGTACCAGCACAGAAAACATCTCCCAACATATTCTGGACGTTGCACGGAGGTCTGCCAAATGTTTAGCATAAAGGAAAGGAAAGCAGTCCAAAACAGCTTCCAATCGAATATTCATGTGATAGGAAAAGTCAGGAGAGTGCAAAGGTACTGTTTTCTATCAGTTGGCAAGTTGCGCACACAATCCCAGTGTTGTACAGCTTCCTTCTTCACCTTTCCGATGCTGCCGCTCTCTCCGGCTCCCGGAGCCGAAGAAGCGGCTTCTTCGCGCAAAGACGATTGTACCGCTCACAGTGTTCTCGTTAGAGCGGCTTCTGCCGAAAGAAGCCCGGGAGCGGCGCTTAGCCCCGGAGAGCATTGTACCTTCGCCTTTAGCGTCTTTTGTGGTCTACATCCTAGCAGAAAGTTTTTCCACTCTGTCAGGCAAGGAAAACCTGCCGGAGCACAGAAAACATCTCCCATCATTTTCTGGACATGCACGGAGGTCTGCCAAGTGTTTGACAAGAAGAGAAAAAAAGTTGTCCAAAACAGCTTCCAATTGAATATTCATGTGATAGGAAAAGTCAGGAGAGTGCACAGGTACTGTTTTCTATCAGTTGGCAAGTTGAGCACACAATCCCAGTGTTGTACAGCTTCCTTCTTCACCTTTCCGATGCTGCCGCTCTCTCCGGCTCGCGGAGCCGAAGAAGCGGCTTCTTCGCGCAAAGACGATTGTACCGCTCACAGTGTTCTCGTTAGAGCGGCTTCTGCCGAAAGAAGCCCGGGAGCGGCTCTTAGCTCCGGAGAGCATTGTACCTTCGTCATTAGCGTCTCTTGTGGTCTACATCCTCGCAGAAAGCTTTTCCAATACGTCTGGCAAGGAGACATTGTGCCAACACAGAAAACATCTCCCGTCGTGTTCTGGACGTTGCACGGAGGTCTGCCAAGTGTTTGGAAAGAAGAGAAGAAAAGCTGTCCAAAACAGCTTCCAATCGAATATTCATGTGATAGGAAAAGTCAGGAGAGTGCAAAGGTACTGTTTTCTATCAGTTGGCAAGTTGAGCACACAATCCCAGTGTTGTACAGCTTCCTTCTTCACCTTTCCGATGCTGCCGCTCTCTCCGGCTCGCGGAGCCGAAGAAGCGGCTTCTTCGCGCAAAGACGATTGTACCGCTCACAGTGTTCTCGTTAGAGCGGCTTCTGCCGAAAGAAGCCCGGGAGTGGCGCTTAGCTCCGGAGAGCATCGTACCTTCGTCTTTAACGTCTTTTGTGGTCTATATCCTAGCAGAAAGCTTTTCCACTCTGTCTGGCAAGGAAAACCTGCCGGAGCACAGAAAACATCTCCCATCGTGTTCTGGACGTTGCACGGAGGTCTGCCAAGTGTTTGGCATTAAGAAAAGAAAAGCTGTCCAAAACAGCTTCCAATCGAATATTCATGTGATAGGAAAAGTCAGGAGAGTGCAAAGGTACTGTTTTCTATCAGTTGGCAAGCTGTGCACACAATCCTAGTGTTGTACAGCTTCCTTCTCACCTTTCCGATGTTGCCGCTCTCTCCGGCTCCCGGAGCCGAAGAAGCGGCTTCTTCGCGCAAAGACGATTGTACCGGTCACAGTGCTCTCTTAGCGCGGCGTCTGCCGAAAGAAGCCCGGGAGCGGCGCTTAGATCCGGAGAGCATCGTACCTTCGTCTTTAGCGTCTTTTGTGGTCTACATCCTCGCAGAAAGCTTTTCCAATACGTCTGGCAAGGAGACAGGGGTCCAACACAGAAAACATCTCCCGTCGTGTTCTGGACATTGCACGGAGGTCTGCAAAGTGTTTGACAAGAAGAGAAGAAAAGTTGTCCAAAACAGCTTCCAATCGAATATTCATGTGATAGGAAAAGTCAGGAGAGTGCACAGGTACTGTTTTCTATCAGTTGGCAAGTTGAGCACACAATCCCAGTGTTGTACAGCTTCCTTCTTCACCTTTCCGATGCTGCCGCTCTCTCCGGCTCCTGGAGCCGAAGAAGCGGCTTCTTCGCGCAAAGACGATTGTACCGCTCACAGTGCTCTCTTAGCGCGGCTTCTGCCGAAAGTAGCCCGGGAGCGGCGCTTAGCTCCGGAGAGCATCGTACCTTCGTCTTTAGCGTCTTTTGTGGTCTACATCCTAGCAGAAAGCTTTTCCACTCTGTCAGGCAAGGAAAACCTGTACCAGCACAGAAATCATCTCCCATCGTGTTCTGCACGCTGCACGGATGTCTGCCAAGGGTTTGGCATTAAGAAAAGTAAAGCTGTCCAAAACAGCTTCCAATCGAATATTCATGTGATTACAAAAGTCAGGAGAATGGTAAGGTACTGTTTTCTATCAGTTGGCAAGCTGTGCACACAATCCTAGTGTTGTACAGCTTCCTTCTTCACCTTTCCGATGCTGCCGCTCTCTCCGGCTCCCGGAGCCGAAGAAGCGGCTTCTTCGCGCAAAGACGATTGTACCGCTCACAGTGTTCTCCTTAGAGCGGCTTCTGCCGAAAGAAGCCCGGGAGCGGCGCTTAGCTCCGGAGAGCATTGTACCTTCGCCTTTAGCGTCTTTTGTGGTCTACATCCTAGCAGAAAGCTTTTCCACTCTGTCAGGCAAGGAAAACCTGCCGGAGCACAGAAAACATCTCCCATCATTTTCTGGACATGCACGGAGGTCTGCCAAGTGTTTGACAAGAAGAGAAAAAAAGTTGTCCAAAACAGCTTCCAATTGAATATTAATGTGATAGGAAAAGTCAGGAGAGTGCACAGGTACTGTTTTCTATCAGTTGGCAAGTTGCGCACACAATCCCAGTGTTGTACAGCTTCCTTCTTCACCTTTCCGATGCTGCCGCTCTCTCCGGCTCGCGTATCCGAAGAAGCGGCTTCTTCACGCAAAGACGATTTTAACGGTCACAGTGCTCTCTTAGCGCGGCTTCTGCCGAAAGAAGCCCGGGAGCGGCTCTTAGCTCCGGAGAGCATTGTACCTTCGTCATTAGCGTCTCTTGTGGTTACATCCTCGCAGAAAGCTTTTCCAATACGTCTGGCAAGGAGACAGTGTGCCAACACAGAAAACATCTCCCGTCGTGTTCTGGACGTTGCACGGAGGTCTGCAAAGTGTTTGGAAAGAAGAGAAGAAAAGCTGTCCAAAACAGCTTCCAATCGAATATTCATGTGATAGGAAAAGTCAGGAGAGTGCAAAGGTACTGTTTTCTATCAGTTGGCAAGCTGTGCACATAATCCTAGTGTTGTAGAGCTTCCTTCTTCACCTTTCCGATGCTGCCGCTCTCTCCGGTTCCCTGACCCGAAGATGCGGCTTCTTCGCGCAAAGAAGATTTTACAGCTCACAGTGCTCTCTTAGCGCGGCTTCTGCCGAAAGAAGCCCGGGAGCGGCGCTTAGCTCCGGAGAGCATCGTACCTTCGTCTTTAGCGTCTTTTGTTGGTCTACATCCTAGCAGAAAGCTTTTCCACTCTGTCTGGCAAGGAAAACCTGTACCAGCACAGAAAACATCTCCCATCGTTTTATGGACGTTGCACGGAGGTCTGCCAAGTGTTTGACAAGAAGAGAAGAAAAGTTGTCCAAAACAGCTTCCAATCGAATATTCATGTGATAGGAAAAGTCAGGAGAGTGCACAGGTACTGTTTTCTATCAGTTGGCAAGTTGCGCACACAATCCCAGTGTTGTACAGCTTCCTTCTTCACCTTTCCGATGCTGACGCTCTCTCCGGCTCGCGGAGCCGAAGAAGCGGCTTCTTCGCGCAAAGACGATTTTACCGCTCACAGTGCTCTCTTAGCGCGGCTTCTGCCGAAAGAAGCCCGGGAGCGGCTCTTAGCTCCGGAGAGCATCGTACCTTCGTCTTTAGTGTCTTTTGTGGTCTACATCCTAGCAGAAAGCTTTTCCACTCTGCTGGCAAGGAAAACCTGCGCCAGCACAGAAAACATCTCCCATCGTGTTCTGGACGTTGTACGGAGGTCTGCCAAGTGTTTGGCATAAAGAAAAGAAAAGTTGTCCAAAACAGCTTCCAATCGAATATTCATGTGATAGGAAAAGTCAGGAGAGTGCAAAGGTACTGTTTTCTATCAGTTGGCAAGCTGCGCACACAATCCCAGTGTTGTACAGCTTCCTTCTCACCTTTCCGATGCTGCCGCTCTCTCCGACTCCCGGAGCCGAAGAAGCGGATTCTTCGCGCAAAGACGATTGTACAGGTCACAGTGCTCTCTTAGCGCGGCTTCTGCCGAAAGAAGCCCGGGAGCGGCGCTTAGATCCGGAGAGCATCGTACCTTCGTCTTTAGCGTCTTTTGTGGTCTACATCCTCGCAGAAAGCTTTTCCAATACGTCTGGCAAGGAGACAGTGTGCCAGCACAGAAAACATCTCCCGTCGTGTTCTGGACATTGCACGGAGGTCTGCAAAGTGTTTGACAAGAAGAGAAGAAAAGTTGTCCAAAACAGCTTCCAATCGAATATTCATGTGATAGGAAAAGTCAGGAGAGTGCAAAGGTACTGTTTTCTATCAGTTGGCAAGTTGAGCACACAATCCTAGTGTTGTACAGCTTCCTTCTTCACCTTTCCGATGCTGCCGCTCTCTCCGGCTCCTGGAGCCGAAGAAGCGGCTTCTTCGCGCAAAGACGATTGTACCGCTCACAGTGCTCTCTTAGCGCGGCTTCTGCCGAAAGAAGCCCGGGAGCGGCGCTTAGCTCCGGAGAGCATTGTACCTTCGTCATTAGCGTCTCTTGTGGTCTACATCCTCGCAGAAAGCTTTTCCACTACGTCTGGCAAGGAGACAGTGTGCCAACACAGAAAACATCTCCCGTCGTGTTCTGGACGTTGCACGGAGGTCTGCCAAGTGTTTGGAAAGAAGAGAAGAAAAGCTGTCCAAAACAGCTTCCAATCGAATATTCATGTGATAGGAAAAGTCAGGAGAGTGCAAAGGTACTGTTTTCTATCAGTTGGCAAGTTGAGCACACAATCCCAGTGTTGTACAGCTTCCTTCTTCACCTTTCCGATGCTGCCGCTCTCTCCGGCTCCCGGAGCCGAAGAAGCGGCTTCTTCGCGCAAAGACGATTGTACCGCTCACAGTGCTCTCTTAGCGCCGCTTCTGCCGAAAGAAGCCCGGGAGTGGCGCTTAGCTCCGGAGAGCATCGTACCTTCGTCTTTAACGTCTTTTGTGGTCTACATCCTAGCAGAAAGCTTTTCCACTCTGTCTGGCAAGGAAAACCTGTACCAGCACAGAAAACATCTCCCATCGTGTTCTGGACGTTGCACGGAGGTCTGCCAAGTGTTTGGCATTAAGAAAAGAAAAGCTGTCCAAAACAGCTTCCAATCGAATATTCATGTGATTGGAAAAGTCAGGAGAGTGCAAAGGTACTGTTTTCTATCAGTTGGCAAGCTGTGCACACAATCCTAGTGTTGTACAGCTTCCTTCTTCACCTTTCCGATGCTGCCGCTCTCTCCGGTTCCCTGAGCCGAAGATGCGGCTTCTTCGCGCAAAGAAGATTTTACCGGTCACAGTGCTCTCTTAGCGCGCCTTCTGCCGAAAGAAGCCCGGGAGCGTAGCTCAGATCTGGAGAGCATCGTACCTTCGTCTTTAGCGTCTTTTGTGGTCTACATCCTAGCAGAAAGCTTTTCCACTCTGTCAGGCAAGGAAAACCTGCCGGAGCACAGAAAACATCTCCCATTGTTTTCTGGACGTTGCACGGAGGTCTGCCAAGTGTTTGACAAGAAGAGAAGATTAGTTGTCCAAAACAGCTTCCAATCGAATATTCATGTGATAGGAAAAGTCAGAGGAGTGCACAGGTACTGTTTCCTATCAGTTGGCAAGTTGCGCACACAATCCCAGTGTTGTACAGCTTCCTTCTTCACCTTTCCGATGCTGCCGCTCTCTCCGGCTCCCGGAGCCGAAGAAGCGGCTTCTTCGCGCAAAGACGATTGTACCGCTCACAGTGCTCTCTTAGCGCGGCTTCTGCCGAAAGAAGCCCGGGAGCGGCGCTTAGCTCCGAAGAGCATCGTACCTTCGTCTTTAGCGTCTTTTGTGGTCTACATCCTAGCAGAAATGATTTTCCACTCTGTCTGGCAAGGAAAACCTGCGCCAGCACAGAAAACATCTCCCAACGTGATCTGGACGTTGTACGGAGGTCTGCCAAGTGTTTGACAAGAAGAGAAGAAAAGTTGTCCAAAACAGCTTCCAATCGAATATTCATGTGATAGGAAAAGTCAGGAGAGTGCACAGGTACTGTTTTCTATCAGTTGGCAAGTTGAGCACACAATCCCAGTGTTGTACAGCTTCCTTCTTCACCTTTCCGATGCTGCCGCTCTCTCCGGTCGCGGATCCGAAGAAGCGGCTTCTTCGCGCAACGACGACT